>NW_009648332.1:9395301-9419331 GCF_000708025.1 Charadrius vociferus | reverse complement strand
ACAAGTACATCAAATGTATGTAGAAGTGTTCATATTACATGTGTATTATACAGACACACGCTAGTAAAGGCAAGCTGAAGATACAAGGCTTCCACCAAGAGAAGGTGGTGATGAAGACTGCAATGGTCGTTGGATCCTATGGCTTTCTAAGAAATTTCTGTCTTTTCCACTGATGGAAGGCTATGAAAAAATATATGATTTGGGTTTGGTTTTTTTTTTTTTCAAAACCAAAAGAAAGCTCAAGTTCATCAGTGAAGAAGACAATGGGATCAAAGCCATTTGGAGTAAGAAAACATCTGTTATCTCCACTGATGTTTGCTTAAAGGAATAGGATGGGAAGTTGGCAGAAACATACTTAGATTTTCAATTGGACAAATGAATTTCCAACAAATGAACATATGAAAAGAAGTTATGTTGTCAGAAGAATGTCAAAACTCTATAGATAATGCTGATCTATAAATTGAGCACAAAGAAAAGGAACAAATGGTGACAAAATAACCATTTTTTAGAATTATTAACTTAAAATTTACAGCTTGCTCTGTAGTATGTAAGCTTCTATGAGGACTTAGCATACGTTTCCTCTGTTTCAAGGTCATGTGGTTTTAAAAAATGTCCTTTTGTAGAAATTTTCAGTTGCTTACATACTCTGGAGTATGCATGCTTAATCTCTTTTTATTACTCCTTTCCCAGCCACTCCTTTTTCCTCATTTATCCTCCACCAACTTAGTTGCCCTAGGCAACTGCAAAATATATCTTCTACATGCAACGAAATTCTATGGAAATCAGGTCTGCCATATATATTCTTTATCTTCTACAGAAAGGGATCCTTTCATGCACTGGCCATAAAATTACTCATGCATCTAACTCTCAGGGTTTGGCTTTACTAATGCATCCTGGTTTTGCAACAAGGGAAACACAACTGCACTGTAGCAGCTCTTATGACAGGTGAACAACAGAATCTCCCTTCCAAAGTGTAATTCTCTTCACTTCTACACTGACATAAATCTAGAGTAATTTCTAGATCTCTATGAAATGATATTAACAGACTTTGAGTAGATACCATATAGCTAATAAGCAGATTCAAATCTTGCAGATTTTTTTCATATTAAAGACTTTTTTGACATGTTGCCAAGTCAGTATTTTCTGCATATGCTGTTTCCTTCTCTTGTAGTGGACAGTAATATAATGTTCACATGCCATGTTACTATTTCCATACCCATCACAAAGATCTGCTTTGTTCAAAAAGAAAAGAGATATCTAAGGTGAACACTACAATTTAAATTACCTAAAGAAACAGAGCTAAAAAGTAGGAGACAAAACCTCAATAGGAAAAACATCCTCTGTTTTACACGTCTCATCACAGAAAAGGAATTCTATTCAGATGCCCCACACGCTTTATCTACAAAGGCACATTTTCCCTGAAGAGCTAGGCATGCTTTCTATAGGAAGACCACTTGTAAAGGCTATAGAAATGTCACAAAATACACACTTCCTCAATGATGAAGAACAACTTCCAAGAATTCGTCATCTCACCCTTCCACACAGAGTTAATCAAAATCTTCAAACAGAAAAGATACCCTCTGGAGAAAACAATGTAATAATTTCCCGGGATTTTCATTTTGAAATTCAGAAAGATGTTGAAGTGCATTCCTAAGGCTATCAACATCATTAGATGACTTTGCAATTAAGGATGCTTTGGCCCTTCATGAATCTGACCAGCACATAGAATTAGTCATATCGGCCATGAGGAGAACACAGCAATGTGAACTACCTAGGTTATTTAGGCTATCAAAAGAAATAAAACAGACTGTCTGTGCTCTCATGGTACCATATGTGGTACCAAGTTCTGTGCACTATTACAAGACACAGTCCATAATTTAGAACATGTCACTAACTCAACCGTTGTCAACTGGTCATTGAATTCATCATCATTAAGCACTTAAATACTTCAGCAGTACTTGCTAGCCCTACTTCTATGAAGTACTTCTGGTTTTATTTATGAATGCAGCTTTTGGTATGTTCTATGTTTAGAGATATTTTCTCTTGCCCCAAATATTGCAGAAATCGGTATTCTTACTGATATCCAAGTGTTCTATTTACATTGCAATTTTACTGTGATCAAAATTTTTATCTGAAATGTTAAAGCTTGTAGGAGACCACATAATAAGGCATATTTAACCTAAGATAAAATAATCTATGGACTTTTTATTTACAGGAGTCAGTCAACAGCCAGATATATTTATTACTTGAAGAACCTGTATTGATTTAATCCAACTCAAGATACACTTTCTGTTAGAATGTAATTTTTTTCTGCCTTCCTCTTCTCTTGAGACAACCATCCAAAAGTACACAACTATTTGCAAGGGATGAAACTGGTGGTACTGGAATAGCAACCAGTGTTTCAAGCAAGCTCTTTCATGCAAGTAATTTCTGAGGAAAGGGTTTGCAACTAGTTGGCAACGCAATTTATACCTGCTGCAAAGAATTGACATGGTGCTTACCATGTCATCTACATGCATATGAATTTTGCTCTGCATTTTGCAGAAAATACCCTCTCAGCAAACTCAAAGTTTGCTTTGAGTAACCATGGTGTATACATAAAACACAATTTGACTCATTTAGCCTATCTTAAAGCAAAAGGTCTAAGAAGCCAGGTATAACCACGACAACAATTAAGTTTTCAGAGGTATGTACTGAAGGACTTACTGTGATGATTAGCCCTTTTTCCTGGAAATATTTAACCAATGGGACGGCATTCTGCTTGAAATTCATTAGTCTCCTCTGAGTGGCTTTCAGGTTATCGTCAGGTCTCCCTTGCTGTTCAGCACGCTTCAGTAACCTTTCTTTCAGCCTTTGACTGGAACATGCCAGAAACACCACCAAATCTGGGGTACAGATCTGTGGAAAGAGCAATTTGAGAAGTCTGTGATTATTAAGTTGACTATCCAGCACTACAGGAGATTGAGGAATTCCATTATTAGCTTAGGCTCAGATATCCTATATTTGTGTAAGTTGGAACTTGATGAAGTCATTCATTTTCTGTTTGGGTTTTTTTTTTCATCTAAATTTGTAAGCTTAAGGAAGGGCTTGTTTGCCTTATGTGCAGGTTAGTCAATTTGTTTCACCCAAAATGTTAAGGAAAAAGTTCAATGAAAAATTTTTACTTCACCCCAGAAACCTTATCTAGACTATGTTGATCATTTGCATTACCAGAAGGTTCCCCTAGCTAAAATTAAAATCTTTAAAAAGAGCAAAATATGTCTCATATTCTGCAGGAAAATGGTTGTATAGTTTCCACCTAAAAAGCCCGTAAGTAAGGTGGTATTTAACATCCTGCAGCCGCTATGAAGCTAACTGATGCCTAGGACCAGGTGAAAACAGACTTCTCCCAAGATCCAGTTTCTTATAACACTTTCTCTGTTTCTCTAAATCTCACCCAAGCTTCAGTGCACTTTTCAAAAGGTTGGGTGTGGCGGCTAAGAGGATTTTAATTTCTCCTGTCCTTTTTGGTCTGTGTGGTAAGCACTTTTTATCTCACACCCATCCCCACACTACTGTTCAGGTAGTACAGCCTTACAGCAATGAGAAAAAAGGTTTTTTTGGAAGTTTAGCTCTTTCCCAGTTAAATTCAAGTTGCCCTCATGGCTTTCAGTGTTCTTCGTAATTTCTGGTTACTCGCGCTTTCAGTTGTAGAAGAGATACCTCTGGTGCTTGAGCCGGGGGAAGCAATGATGGCCCCACTTTCTTAGGAATGCTGCTAAATGTTCAGAGGCAATCTTCAGAGGTCACCACTATTTAGTATATGGGGTGGGAAGGACACAAGTCACTCAGACACCTAAATTCACATGATTTTAAAAATGGGGCTACAAGTGTATATTAACCATATTAATAAGATCTGATTTTGTTCTTTCCTCTACCTGGTTGTTACAAAGGTACCTACCTCTCTTTGAAGACTCACCTAAAAATTTTTTTCTCACTAGCCTAGTGTTGCCTTTTAAAACATATTAGAATTCTCTGTAAGAAGCATTTGAAATAAAAACAAACCTTATTGTGCTGTGTACACATTTATCCAATAGCAAATTAAAAAGGGTTTATTTGTTCTCACATACAAGAACAAAGTTATTTCTGCTGTCTTTACTCACCTGAACAAAAAAGCTCAGACTTCAACTAATATTAGCAAAAAATTAACTTATTATTCTAGAAATGACATAATCTAGTTACATCACAAATGATGGTGGATGCTCAAGAATGCTAAATAGACATTTTTCTCATGATGTTCCCTATCTACAGAGTAATTTTGTCTTTATTCATCTTCATACTATGTAAATTTGACAGCCAAATTTGAGCTATACAAAAGCATCACCAAAACATCTACATGTATTATAAATACTACTGTGTAAAGAAGGAACTGATTTATATCTTTATATTCATTATACAGTTTTTATTAATGCATTGCTATTGAGCGCAGAACAAACCAATTATGCTTCCGAACACTGTCTACACCTAGGGCCCTCGACCCAAGGATGTTCAGTTACCTAAAGACAACCATATACTAGACTGAATACTCAAGAATTCACAGGTGGACAATCTGGAAAACTAAAGACCAAGTTCAAAAAACCAAAAAACCCCATCTAGCTGGGTTTCTGTCATTTGAGGGAATACAACCTGAAGTACAGTCTGGTCTTTTCTCCTGGCAGTCTGAGCACAAAAAGGTTCTTCTGAAGTCAAAAGAAACAAATACAACTTTTCAAAACTGGGATGACGGTCATTAGCCTTTACGAAGGAGGTCACTAACAGAGTAGGATACGGAGATAAGTAAGTAGAAAGTGGCTAAAAAGCAGAGCCATTTTCAAATGATACAGGACAGTCTGATAAGAAGAACTAGCAAGCAGGATGGTAGCCTCTTTATCATTATAGAAAATTAAATAGAATTTTAAAGAAAATCAAGTTATTTTTTGTGCAGATTGTGGATGATTGGAGACAGGAGGACACAAATTACAAAACAAACCCCAAAAATATGAATTCTGGTAATTTTTAATGAGTATCTATTAGATTTTGAAACAATTAACCTTGTAATCTATTTTTTTTTAAGTAACTGCCAGTGGGAGAGCTCTGTGCTACCTCTAACACATCTACCTCAATGTTAACATAAAGAGTAACTTTCTCCCCCTTTCAGACTATTTTAAATACATAATTGACAGTTATTCTGTCCTTTCATGGGATGAATTCATTATGACAGTTAATTTTACGACCACATAGTAGCTTTAAGGCACAGAATTATTCATATGAAAGACTATGAAAGTAAGTTTCTGTGTTAGACTTCCATGCAATATGGACATTATTAAAAGTAGCTCTGTTAAGTAAAGGTTGCTTCATTAGTAGTAGAAGCATAATGAGGAATCAGAAGTTGGGAATTTAAAGAGCGTACAGTAGTAAAGAAATCCAAATTATGACAGAGATTCTGAAAAAAATATGCTACTAATTTCAAAGCCTTTTAGGTTATGGAACACTACCTCATGAAAGGGAATGGCTGATGCACATGGCAGCGGACTGAGCACAGAGACATCTCAAGTCCCAGTGTGGACATCCAGCTGATTGGAACTTCCTAATATACATTACACAGGGACTCAGAAATTATAACTGCAAATCAGGGATCTGGTAACATGAAGGACAAAAAGAGTTTATACAAGTTAGTGGTTTTATTTAGTATTTCCATTTCTGTGGATCCTAATAATAGTGAAGAAAGATGGTAAGAAACCTTTAGATGCTCCAAGCTGTAGCTGGCCTTCTCTTCACTTTCAAAGCTTGCTCCCAAACATCTTCAGGACTAGCATCTACCATGTACTCAGATCTGTGAAGTCATACCAGACCTCAAGTGTAGGACCTAAGCTTTTGCATATCACATAACTTCACATATAGCATCAAACCTTACAGAGAGTACTTACAATAAATAGACCTCTTGCTAAATTATTAGCCCTAAAGGAAAAAAAGGAAGGAGACAAAGGGAAGGTCTCGTTTCACACAAACATGAGTGTGCAGCTTTCCACAGTCAATACCAGTTCTTTACAGAAACTGTGGCTGAGTAAGTGCAGCCCCACAGCAAGGGAAGGATCTGAAAGCCACTCTGATGCCATCAGGTATGCAGATTCTCATCTGCCTACCTCACACAAACTGCACTGCTTTCAGAGGTCAGTTCCTTTTTACGAAAATGGGAAAGCATGCCCTGGGCTTAATTTTTTTTTCTCCTAGTTCTAAAATGAGGATAATAATGAGGTACAACACAGTAATTACTGTGGAAAATTAATTAATTAGGCTTTAAGTATTTCCTACTGCTTTTTTAAAATGGAAAGTTCTCTACAGGAGTTGAGTAGTGGTGGTGTTAATTTTTTGACTAGTAACAGCAACAACACAAAAGACGGTATCAGAATCCCAGGAACTAAAACTATTTCTTCTGACACTCTGGCATTTCTAATTTGAAATACATTTCACTCACAGAAATAAAAAGTCAGTGAAAACAATGGTTTAAAATTCTCAGTTCAAGAAGCCTAGTTTCAAATGAAGTATTGTCTAAAAGGTTTTTTGAAGTGGAAAAAAAAAGTAATTCAAGCATATTTGAGGTAGGAATACAAAGCAGATTCTGATTATGTGATGCCTCTATGAATTCATCTTTTGCCTGCAGAATACACACCTTTATCATCAGGAAGCAGCTGAAAGCCATTTAATAAACACAAGCCTCTGCTTGGCTTTAGATGCACAAAAGGGTAACTTCTATATCCATAGGTATATAGACCTAATAGTACTTAATATATTTCTCCTACTTGCATTTACAACCTTCAAGGTAAACCCTTGAATTTCACTCTTGTTTTCATGAACCTCTCTACTTCTACTTACTTCAACTGCACCTGCCTGCAAGACGTGCTTATAAATACTTTAAGTTGGAATGTAACACACTAGTGTGAACGTATGGATATCTGGGATTAACTTCTCTGAAAACATAACTAGTTCTCCTACCTAAATATGAGTACAAATTACTTTTTCTAACAAAGGAAAAGGGGGTTTTATGACTCATTTGAAAACACCTATTTTTTTAACTTGGAACTAATTTTTGTTGATTTTTATAACTAGGGAATAAGTTTTATTCTGAGACTCAACTTGTAGGAAAGGTCTACAGAACCAGCACAGACAGAAAAACTGGATTCCTTCATGCTGATTTCCCATAACATACTCATCTTGTGTTGAAGGTGGAGGGTCTTATTCATGCCCAGAAATGCATATGAGGAAGGACTGTGGGGCTTAGGGAAGTGAATTCGACTACTTACTAACTGTAACTCAGCAGAAAGGAGAATTTTTGCCTATGAGAACAGACAGGTTTCTGGTAATTCACAACCTTCTGAATTTTAAGTGAGACAAAGAACATATGGCATCAACTCAGAAGAAAATTGGTGGGTACATCCTCTCATTTTTTAAAACAGTATTTACTAGTAAGTAAATCCTATTGTCTTTGGGTCTGAATCTCCTTCATAAACTGGAACAAGGAGTAAATTGAGAGTAATTCCATGCAAGCTGGTGGTGTTATTGACGTAAAGCAGTATAAGTGTAAAGCTGCTCTCTTCTCTCTGGGGATATTTTCTACATCTCCTCTTGTTAGTGAGAGTAGTGTGGTTGTTTGCTAGAAATTAGATGATTACACTCTCTCTCATTATTCCTCATTAGGCAAAAGACGAAAATGGTCTGTTTCTTAATTCCTGTTATGTTCTACTAGACACTCCTGAGAAAACTTAAATGACAACTCATGAACAATTGTCATTAATTTAACAGTGCATTTTATTCTAATTGGTAGAAGTTACTAGCAAGCTAGGTTATGTCCATTGTATGGGTGCTCTCCCTTGTAATTACTGATTTGCTTTTTATAGTTCCATCTCTGCTGGGTTACTAGACTGTTTGCATATTTTTTCTCTTGGTTTAGAAAAGCAAAACCATGAATCATGTTGTCAAAGAATGAATCCTGCAGACAGAATTTTTTCTGGTAACTGTTTTTGAATTATATTCATACTGCCCAAGAAATAAGCTCCCAGCAACTTGCCCAGACTACATAATTAGGCGCCCTAAGAATTGACTGAGAGAGGGAGGTGTCTTTAGGGAGAAATGACTCAGACTTTCACCTGTGTAGGGCAACTAGTCAATAGAAATCCCTAGCTGTAAACACTAACGTTAATGCTACAAAGAAAGGTCTAAGTAGACCTCTGGTTGAAAACTGCTCAAGTTTTTCCCAGCATCCTATATTGTTTCATTTACATAGTTTGCTCTATTTTAGCACAATTCCCATATTAATTTTCATAAGGAATATATTCGGGAGTTAAAAAGTTAACTTGAATCACAGAGGAGATGAACTAATTATTCTTTGTAGGTGTAGTGCATTTATGAATATTCTTAAGGATGTTTTAAACAAAGAATCAGATAAAATTTACTGCCTCTTTATTATATAAATTATGATTTTACTTCTTCAAACAGTTTTGTCACCCTGTCCACATAACGCAACAATATTTTTAAAATAATTTCTACAAAAACAGTCTTTCTCCTTTATCGAGGAATTAAATTACATTCATTAATGAATATTCATTAATTCTAATACCTGTTCCATGTTTCATTTCACTATTGACAAAACTCACAATTAATGTATTTTAAGCAAATTTCATCTGCACTTAGTCTATGAAAACTAGCAGGGTTAATGTTGGTGAAGGAATTACTGAAATCTGAAGGAAAGTTATGCATGAATGACTAAAGTGGGAAAAAAACCCAAATCAAACCAGTCATTGAAATTAACTGGAAAATACTGAAGTGAGAAATTGTTTCTCCTGGGAAGGGTAAAAAGTTATTGCCATGTGAGAGATTACTCAGAAAGTCAAACTTCAGTTTCTTCTTCACAAGTCATTTGATTTCAACACACCAGTCACAGGCATTTCATTACAGTGTTACTGGAGAGGAAGATATTTAGCATGCTCGAGCACGCTGGTACTGTAGGTGACTTGCTGAATTTCAAGCTGACAGGTTAATGGTAAATAAACCATTTTCTCCTTGGCATTTTCAAATGTGTGCTTGGAATCTAAACACCTTTCTACTATTTGCACTCAGCAGAGATCATGGATACCTTAGAAATTTGTGGCTCAAACTGAAAAGCTAAATAATCAGTATTAAATCTGCACCACAGCACAGAAGGGTTTAAAACTTATCAAAACCCAGAAATTATCACATATTTAAAACAAATATATAAATGGGAAGTTCTATTTGCTTTTAAGACATTAAAATTCAATGTTGTCGTTTTTTTCTCCACAACCATGACAACCTGAAACTTTGTTTTAAAGTGAGAGCTGAGATTCTCATAGTCACGTGACTTCAGGGCTCTATTAAAAGCACCCCTATGAAAAGTGTTGGCAGTATTGATTCTGCTTTCTGGAATTCAGAAATGGAAGAATCAGGATTTGGCAACAATCCAAGACTTCCAATGAGAGAAGTTATATGGCACGTATTCAGTCTTCAAAGAGAAAAATACAGGCCTTATTTCAACTCAGATAAGACGTTCAGAGAAAACTGAGAGAAAATGAGAGAAAACTGCAGTGCTCATGCCTATGAGGGTGCAATGTACCTGCAATGAGTAGCTGACCATTAAGAAAGAAAGCTGGTGTAAGGAAGCGACGAGAACAGCAGAGTTGCTGCTGGTTGGCAAGCATTGCCGAAAATCTGAAAACATCACTGATGTCATCTTAAAGACTTCTTTCCTGCTCTAAATATATGGATGATAGGAACAATGATATTAACAAAACTCAATAAAAGAGAGGGAAAAAAGCTTTAATTCAAATGTAAAATTCCTCAGATGTGTAGAGTGCTTTTTAATCCACTTATTCCAGATTGACATTATTGCTTGGAAGCAGCATTTGCTACTTCTGATTTCTAGATCTGAGCAGAAAAAGAAATACTGTGAGTACTGCAAATGATACATTGCATTATGTTAGGCACTTTAGTCATTGAGATGCAATGTGTTTTAATACAATTCTGCCTAGCAACATGTTGAGAACTTACTGTCCACAAGAGTCTGGCAACATAATAAGGAAGAAATTGTCATCTTTTAGCTATACCTATGTTTGGGAATGTTAGCATAAGTTGGTTTGCTTTGACTCGTTTACTAAAAATAACATTTTTTCCCAGAGAAAAGTTCAGCTTCTGGGTTAGTCAAAGGGATAAAAACGTGCTGGCAGTACCAAGAGCTACCACAAGCGAAGTTCAACAAGAATTCATTACCATTGTGTATTTCTATACTAGAACATTATGCAGGACAGGTATTGTAACTAGAGTTCAGACATATATGTGTCCATTTGATTTTTTTCACAAAATGAAGGAATTATGAAAGCTCAAACAGTGTAACGTCTCAGTAACAGCTATGTAAGCCATAAAACGGAATGAATTATTTTAGCATAAATAATTTCTTACATTAAAGATGTCGGCAAACACAGCACAGTTAGATTTTACATGTGCTTGCAAGAGAAACCAGGCACCTTAGCTGACCTTTTCCGCTACTAATACAGTGAACCATTTCCAATATAAATTAGTTTATCTTTACAATAACTCAGCACAGTTCTTACTGGTGAAAGCCACGTAATAGTATATATAAAAAGGTTCAGTAAAGAGTGTTCAGGGAACTATAGTGTTAGTGTTTGGGAGCAAGATGGATTTTATGCCCTTTGTGCCTTGCTTTTCAGTTGTTCATCACCTACTGTCCACAACATGCACTGGTGGAGAAAGGGGAGATGACGTGGCTTAGACCAAAAACCATACAGGCTCTCTCCTGATACGTCTTTCACTGATGACTGTGGCGAGCTCACATCTAGTCCAAGTTTTGACTTCCTGGCCATTTACGTGACATGGGGTCCAGATATTTTCTTGACCCCACTGCATCATACCTCACCAAGAGGAACAACATATGGATAACAATACAATATAGACTTCTTAAGATTAATAAAGACCAGACATGTTTTCTTGAACTATAATGATGTTAGGTTTTTGCAGCCTGTTTTGTTTATCGACTTCCTGTTTTCCTCACATTTGTTCAGTCTCTGTTTCAGCCTTACCTACTCTCTCAATATCTTGTATTACTCATCTCTATTTCCATTCAGTTTAATAACTTGTCCTTCACATTCTCCCCCCACAATTTATTTTTGGTATTATTACTTATATTGTTAGTTTGTTTCTGTCTGTGTAAACAAGGGCAAAGAAGAAAGGCTATACAGTGGAAAATGCTACCTTTAAAATGAATGCTTCTTTGTTTATTTCAAGCTTCCATGGGATTATAGATGAATACCCACCCCAACATACTCAAATGATGAAGGATAAATGAACATTCACCCTTGTCCCTGCTGCTCATTCCTCCCACTGGTATCTACTCTATATCCTATATGGCTGAAAGAACTGAGAAAGTGAGCGTATTCTATTTACTCTTATACAAACTTACCACCATTATTTTAATTTAAATCATAAAATCCAAAATTGTTCTAGCTGCTTTATAGAACAAATAACGTGTAAAGTCACTGTTTGAAAGCACATAATTGCATTTTAGAACCTTTGTAATCAAAACAATTAACAGTTGTGAAGAGATCATGAATGAGGGAAAACAGTTATATAAATAGTAACACCTACTTCATGCATCTTTTGGCAGTTCCCCTAAATGTAACCTTTAAAACGGCTTGTGTCATACAACTTTTGCTGCTGCTTATGTAACGGCCTTAAAGGGACCATCTGTAAGAATAAGTATTCACCCATGACAAAATTAATCATAGCAATAAGAATTAGTTCTTATTCAGAACTTCCTATCAACAGATTTCAGTGTTCTACAGGGGATGTCTTTGTAAGAATAAGGCATATGTATTACAGAATAATGTGATTTGAGTATTTGCATTTTTGGGGATTTCACCATTTTCTTCAAAAGGATGTTCCATTGCTTAATAGATCTTCTAATTATAAAGTGCCTTACTATTTAATCAAAACTTTCTTTGCTGAAATTCCAACTAATTATTTCTCATTTTGCCACTTTTGGCTAACGAGAACAATTCTGTTCTGTTCTTCTACACACTGCTAGCAAGAAAGCTGTAACATTTCTAAACTGTGGAAAACACCCGTGTTGCATCTTTAATTGCAGACCTACACAAATTATCACAACAGTTAATTACTAAATTCTCCACAACTCAATTGCATTTCCCATTGAGGGACCTCTGAGTGCCTTAAAAATGTTAGCACATTTAATGTAAATAACCTGACATGCCATGGATTACTGTCAGCTTCATCCTGTGAAAGACGATGGGTACCACATCTGCTGATAGTCCCCTTTCCTTACCACAAGACCTTCCTACTTATGTGTGTAGCATTACGGATTACTAAACAGAGAATTTTAAAGAAACAAGAAGCATATTTTATTTCTTTAAAATATAAATTGAAGATAAAACACTGAACATATCCCACTGGATTAAATAAATATTGTATGTTGAAATAGGTATATCCTTTGGACATTTATTTCCATGGCCTTAGATACGCTCATATAAGAGGTCAGCTGCAAAGAAAGGTGAAAAAGCAGGAGCCTAAATAGACCAAATCTTCTGTCCTATGCTTCTATAAAAGCTCTATGATTCCTTCTTTCCTTTCCCATATTTATTTTAGAACAGGTAAGATTGAAAGGTGGCCCTATATGAAGTGCTCTGTGATTTTTTTAGAGACTCAGATAGTCATCTATCTTTCAGGCAGAATCAGGCCTTGAGGAGTATGATTTAGCAAATCCCATCAGACTGAAAACAAAGGAACTCTCTGAGAATATAGTCAGGTCTAAAATGACTAAATCCATCCTCTCTTTTCTCAAAAAAAAAAAAAAAAAGACCAATTTACAGCATCCTTGAAGGAATAGCACATACTAAAAAGAAGCCCAAGTCAGGATTTCTGTCACCAGTCATTTTATCAGTCTTTTTTCCATGTAGTTTTCTATAGTCAGTAAGAGCTAACCAGGCTGGCAGAGGGGAATATTTCAAGTTAAATGAGGAAATACTATAAAAGCATACTAGAATGGTGCAAAGAGAGGGTTCAAACATATATGAAACATAGCGTCCATCTTTCTCTCCTTCTACAGCACAGTATTGCCTGAGCGTTTTCTATTACCTCCTGGACTCCACTTCTTAGTGGTACTACTAATGGACCCTGTGATGGGTGCTCAAGTGTTGTTTATCTGGTTTTCCTTTGTAGAGGGAGAATCCGACCCCAGGATAACTTGAAGCACTTAATTTAACTCCTGTCAGTTCTTCCAGTTTCACATCCCTCATTTTTTCATGAAGCACCTCAGCACAAAATTATAGCACGAAGAAACGCACTTAAGTCACACTATCACACAATATACTGGACAAAAAAATGAGGGAAGGAAATTACCATTAAGCCTAAATTTCTGCTGTTTCATTTATAAAATAGTCACACTCCTCTTTTGTTAATTATAAAGAGATATAGCTGGCAGTCATTGGCTATTTTGTGTAATAACTATTTTGTCCGTTTCCTTTAATTTCCTCAATTTGGTCTTCTAAATTTTGCCCAGAATAATACCTTATAAAAGCACACTAATCAAATGCTTCATTAGCTGCGTTCTTTTGTTACTTCTGTCTTGGCAATGCTACTTAGAATGCAAACTACAGAAATGGTAGTACACCAGCAACTGTGAAGGACTTTGAAACGCTCTGCATGAAGGGCGCTCTAAAAATTCAGCACTGAAATTGCAACCTTTACTTGTGACCATAACTGTTATGTTAACAGCACTTGATCAGAAAATGACATAAGCCGTTTGTTTTTCCACTGAATTTAAGTATTTTTAGATTAGTTTAAAATACGCACATGAAAACAACATGTGAATAGAACTCGGGAATACAGTTTTAGCTGACTAAACCTTACAATTGTAGCTTAGAATAACAAAATGATCTAAATTTCTAAAAAAAGAGCATAATTTCTGGTTTACAAAAACTTGCAAAACATGGATAGTTTTAACCCTTATTTTATTCCAGTCTTTTCAATGCACTGTAATAAACTTAAGATTGACAGCATTGTGAAGATATGCATTGATTTCAATATGTTTCTATTAATGTAGATTAAATTGAAGAAATAGATATGGAAATACAATGCCTTCCCCATTTCTAAAACACTAAGATACAAAAAATATTAATTGTTAGATTTGGTGTTATTTTCTTCTTCATCTTGCGAGGATTTTCATTGCTAAGACAAGAGGCTTGGATTATTGGTTATACTATCACATTGCCTTTTTACAAAACAGTCTGTCTTCAGACAGAACGTAATATAACGTAAACCAAAAGAATAACTTTTTGTCAACCTGTAGTTCTGTATTTGCAAAGATTTAAAGAGCAACGCTCAGTCAGAAACAATATCTAGTCTTTCTTGGAATCTTACTGATTAATTTCAAGAAGCTTAACTATTATAGATATGTAAGTTATTTTAAGAATAAAAACAATCTCTTACTTGGTCCTCAAAGGAGATTGCCTGGGCAACGTCTCTGGGAAATCCATCAATCACTATACCCTCTTCATCAGGGATCTGCATTAATCTCTGCTTTATCTCAGTTATGGTTGTTTCCTTTCACAGAGAAAATAAGTTATTTATTTAATATTGTAAAGGAGGTTTTCTTGATGGTGCATATTAATATAGCATGTACAAATCCTTCAAAAATAAACATTAACACAGGATACGCTATACCTGAGGGGCCAGTTCTCCATTAGTAATTATTTTGGCAATTAGACTCCATTTTCTATTGCTGCTTGTGCTGTGGATCTTCTTCCTTAACAATTCACCAACTGATATGTAGTTAAATCCGTAACGTTCTGCTATTTTCAAACTCTGTGTTCCTTTACCACTTCCTGGGCCACCTATTGGTAATCATAAGCAAAAGATTAAATTAATCTTTCATCTGAAGTACCCAATCACATGTGAAACCTCTGCTACCAGCACCAATTTTCTAACCATTATTAGAGCAAATCTTGCAGTTGCGTGACTTGTTACCAGCCATTCAGATCACTTACCTGATCATAAAGGTAACAGTTTGTAAAATGAAGTAAAAAAAAAAAAAGACAAATCTAACTACGAAATAAAAGTAAACCTGTTCTTTTAGGCTTGACCTCATTCTAAAGCTGTTCCTGGAAAGGAATTTTTCTTGATTTGTGGTAGAGGAAGAAACAAATGAACTAGTCCCTCCCTGAATTCTGTGAATCCAAAGACAGAGCCAGAAGTCTGAAGCGTATTCATGTCAGAAAGAATCATACTTGGTTAAATAAGGCAATGAAATCAATGGACTAGTCATGAAATGGAACTAATAAAATCTGCTCCTAAATATGCTTGCATGAGTTTCTGAGGTTTTCTAATTTTAAAATACAGGAAAATATTAAATAATTGGCTGAGATGTTTCCATAGTGATTTGGTACAAGGACTTTTATTGAACCACGCATACTTCTGGTATTGATGCTTGAAGCATCTGATAGAGAAGCAATTTTTTAGGTTCAGCTTGCTGGACAACTTGAAGAATGAAGAGACCCTTCAATATAGCACAGGCAGAATAGGTACCAAAATCACAGAAAACAGCTACATTACATAGTAGACAATGCTAAAATGAAGGTCAGCTGGACAGCAGAAGCAAGAATGTATGTAAAAAAATCAGACTATGTCTGAACTAAAAGGATGTGAAAAGCAGAGAAACTGGAATCCAGCATGTAAAAATAGGCAATTGTTATGATAAAAATAAATGTTTATATATAGAAAAGTGTATGTTACTGAATAGCATAACAAAGCAAAACCAAAACAAATGTTTTGATACTAATTCCCAACACTAAGTAGGTATTTTTTGGGGAATTGTGTGTGAGAACATTGAATTGTATTTCAACAGACAAAGAATTAAGATTTATTAAAAATATAATACACGTTTTCTATGAATTTTAAAGAATACAGCAATGCAATGAAAGTAAATATGAATACAATGAGTTTCTTGTTAGTAATCATATAACTCTTTTTTATACTATCTGTGTTATTCCCATAAATAGCTTTTAGGCATGTATATAATTAATACATTAATAGATTTGACTGTAAGATAAGCTTTACAATATTGCTTCATATATAGTTATGACACTCTCTGTGTAACCAGGTTCAAACCTATGCCCCAATATTACATGTCAGAGAGCTTTCAATGTCACCAGTTGTCAACTAGGAACCCTTCTGTACCCCTCATACTGTGATGGTAACTCTCCACCGGGCCTTTGCAACTCAAATTGGGACCCATTTGAAGAGAATGCACAGGGAAACTTGTGTATTTCTAAGGTGTTCCCATACCCAGCCCACAGTTTAGTTATACCTTTGGGAAGAAAAAGGCTTTATCGTTATACAATTAGTTTAAATAATGCTTAAATCAGGCCAAGTTAAGACAAATGCAAATATAAGCATTTATCTGTAACATCCAACTAGTCAATACAGCTCATAAAACACACAAGCAAAGAAATGAAAGAAAAACTGTATCTTATCTCTGTACAATAAGGTTACAACTGAAAAATGTTTTTCCTTCATTCAGTTCACTTGCTGTTTCTCTCCTAAAAAGGCACACGCTTTCCCTCTTCTTTCAGCAGATTATGTTAGGTTTTACAGCTATTCTTCCACTTCAGTTCATCTAGGTGATCTAGATGGGCTTAGTTTTTCCAGCTTGAACCCTTTCTTTGATAGACAGTTTAGATATCCTCTTTGTTAGAATAAAGGATGTTTCCCTTTTGTAGATACACAAGCAGCTGATATACTAGGAATCACCTCCTCCACTAAAGTGGCTACAGAGCAATTCTGCTTCGGCTCTCCCCACTCCCTTTGATGGTACACTCAGCCTTCCCCATGACAAACGCACTTCACCAAACCTTACATTGTGTGTTACTCCTGTATCAAAAACGTACCTAATACAAGTGTTCAAACAAGATAATTCCATGTAGTTTACAGTTTACTACAGGCTCTTGGTAATGTGTAATGATAGTAAATTTGGAGTAACTGATTCCCAGTTTACTACAGGCTCTTGGTAATGTGGAATGATAGTAAATTTGGAGTAAAATGAAGTAAATTTGGATTCTCAGCGTCTTTTTTCTTACATAAATGAAAACAACAGCACAAAGAAGTGCAGCTAATTGTTCAATGACTGCTGCCAGTTTGTATGGAGCAGATTTTGCTCTGTGAGTGAATAGGATATTACTCGTTACTGGAATGACTCGTTCTGTGTAAAGATTTCCATAAGCAACCCTCTCTTGATATATAAAGCCATATATTTCAATCTAATGAGCATAACATATAAATAATGCATCTCATGTACGTGTGTGTTTATATATATGTGCAACATTTATTAGTATGAATTTATGTGGCTTTATTTACTGGCAATAATCCTAACTACTGGATAAAAGGGGTGCTAGGTTGTCACTGTGCTTGGAGCAAAGGGTTTATAAAACATACTGGAGCCAATGCTGTGCTTAATTCCTGCAGATACAAAACTTCCAAGGAAGGAAATTCAGTTTATTTCACTGTAGACTCAAGAGAAGTTTGAAACATAATATGTTGCACCTCAGAAACAATAAAAATGCAAAAAATAAACGGGTGATGTGTAGAAGATTAGAAACAAAATTTTGCAACAAGGAAAACAGTATCCATATTCCAGCAGAGATACAAAAGATGACAGAAAAACAGAAGTGTTAATTGAAAAAACATCAGTCTCTGTAAAACCAAAAAATAGCTGAAAAAAACCTTTTTGGAACCAAGTAGATAGACTTTACACTCCTGTTAGGGAGAGCTTTGCTTTGCCATTAAAGAGAAGCAGAAAAAAAAAGAAAAAAAAAAGTGTAGTTTGGCACTTCTTTCAATTTAGAGTTGCAAGCAGAAAAAAACCTAATAAAGTATTTGCTTTAATCTTCATAAACTTCCCATACATTTTGTTTTTCTCAATCCAAAAATAGCCCCTTATAGCAAATGGGGATTATCCACTTACAATGTAAGGGGAAACATCCAGGTAATAAAATAAGAGAAGAGTAATAGGACAAAAACACATCCCACAGCAAATCATTATAATTTAGTGAACTATGTATCCATTCCTGACTCTTTGATAAATCATACTGACAAACTGTTCACAAGAAAGGAAAATCAAATAATTTTTGGTTTTCATTCTTTTCACTTATTCTGAGATTATACATTATTCAAGAAAAGCGTGATTATTTTACATATTTCTTAGAAGATGTCTAGACTAGGGAACAGTTGTTGCATCTAATATTATGTTCACTAACTGTTTTCAAGTGAAGATTTGTATGCCCAAGAAGTTTTACTAAAGCAGTTGTTTTAATCTAGTTTTGTCAATGGAGTTCAAAATTTCAATTTAGCTTAATTATTGTAAATTCAAAAGAAGTTCAAGTAATAATAAGATTTCTGAGGACTGGATTTCTGTGGACTGGATTTAACAAACCAACAGGCCAGCTGACTGCTGACAGCACTATCTTTGATCGATCCTTTAAACTTTGGTTATAAAAGGAAAACATATTCTTTTTATATTAACTAATATTTTAAATTAAGCGCAGATTAAAAAAATACAGAACTATGGGGCTAATGACACCAGGTATTTTTTTTTTTTTAAGATCTTTGTATTCAGGCTGTATCAATAGTAAAAATGCGTTTGTCAAAATATGTTAGGAAGCACATTTTTAAACACAATCTAGTTTCCTAGTGTTATAATGCCCTAGAAACTTAATTTTCCAGTGATTCAGACGTGTGCCATCCTGGCTGGGTCCATCTGATGTTTCTGAAATCCAGTCACATACTCACTTTGCAGCTTTGTAGATTTACATTTCTCTAGAAGACTTTTCTGCAAACACAGAAAAAAAACCAACCCCCCCACCTTTATAAGTGAGTTCTCTTTCGCCTTGGAGCTATCTGGTTCGTTGTAAGGATGACAGATTTCATAAAGCAAAGAAGTTGTAAAAACCTTTATGGAAGCATTAAAAAGATCTCAGACTAATGCATTATTAAAGAAAAGTTCACCTAACATGTGAAGCAGAAGACAGGTCTTTAACTTCTGTTCATTTCAGTCCCCAACAATGAATGGGACCAGTACCATCAGAGCTAGGCAGCATGGTTAGTTATCGCTAGTTAGACATAAATAGCTTGCTTAACTGAAGCTTTCACTGGCATTTTACGCAACCCGAAAAACATGCAACACATTTTTTCTGTACAATATTTGTCTCTTGAAATTAACAGTAAAGCTTTTTTCATTTTCTCTCTTTCATTCAATACATTAGTTATTCTTTTATTCTTTCCAGTGTGTGTTTTTATGTGCTTTCTCCATAGAAAGTTGAATTTGGGAGAAATTTTCTCGATACTGTACAAAATTGGACGATAGCTGCTAAGCTACCTATAGTATTGTGTTTCTATCAGATCACACTATAATAGACAGATTCAGAGGAACTCAGTTGGAAAATAAAGCTGAAATAGCCTTTGTGGAATGTTTACAATGTTCCCGATATAAATGAGGGAAAAGAAAAGCTCTGTGAAATCCATGGCCTGATCACTGTATGTTGGCATTCAAGGATTTCACTTCAAACACCCCTGCACTCAGTTCCAGAGGTGAAAGCCAATCTCTCTTTATTTCACCTAGTCCAAACCTCCACTCATCACTCTACTGCAGTAGAGCTACATGGATTTCAATGCATTAAGAGCCTTCTCTGGTCACTGAAAAGGAGCCAGTTTTTCTCTTTTATGAAAAGGAAGGCTAGCTAATTAATTGAGATGAAAGAAAGACATGTGTTATTTCTCCATCTAATGCAAGCTTTATAGTTCAACGATGCATGGAGAGATTCGCATGTTGAGATTTGTAATTCCGATACAAAAGATGAAGAACATTCAAATGCCTAAGCAATTCTTTTGGTATACCACAAACACCTAGAAAAATGCCTGGTTTTCTGTTTTCAATATATTCCAATATAACATTTCTGAGAACTGGATGCGGAGCCTAGAGGACATGCTGTTCCTAGAGATTCCACTCTATAATACAGATAAGACATTTCTATTCTCTTTTACTTTACTACATACTATTCTCTGTTATGGAAGCGATATCTCTCTCTGATATAAATAAGGCTTTATAGACTAAAAATGGGATTCTCCATCACCTGGCACCTGTGCTGTAACTATTTGAACAGTCCAGAGAATCAGAGAATTAGGTCTGGCGGTAAAATTTCGAAAGACAACTATCCCACACGACAAGGAAACTAATTCAAATAACTTAAATTCAGAAACAGAATAAAACATTGATTTAGACTTAAACTGCAGCTGTCTCTTAACAGAATGCTTGTCTGAGGCTTGAAAGTACAAGTCGCTTAGAGAGGACACTAAACAGCACACAAAAGAGAACCTGAGAAGAGAGCACAATTAACTGATGCTAACTGATCGCTCACTCTTCCTGAAGATGGCACAGGATTCATTCACCAAACAGAACTAGGGATTAATTTATCAATGCAACGGGCTAACGATGATGTATGCTCACTCCAGCTGGACAGACAGATCAGTTTTCAAGGTTCTAAATATAGAGGACAACAGTTCCCTATCACCTTTTTGATCTGTCTGTCCAATATTTTTAAATATCCTTTATTTGTCAGCAGCTTTGAGTACACCTACAATAGTGTTTTAGTTCAGAGCTGGAGCACGCTTTGGAGGAACAGTTTGGTTCACATGGTGGGGCTGTCTTGAAATGCATGAGACGGGTTTGGTTTAGAGTAAATCAAACCAGCAGATGTGCTCCATAAGCAAACCGTGAGCTCTCCAGCTGCTAACAGGCATTCAGGCTACCGAACATGACCACAGGTCCTCACTGTAACCCCTAAAATGCTTACAGTTGGGATGCTATATCCTCAGCGCTATCAATTTCACTTTCTGATACACTCTAATTGGGCTGCCACTACTTGCTACAGCAGATGGAAAAATTGTACTTCAACACATATAGGCATTCAATGTATTTGCAGTACAGATAAAAAGGCAAAGTGACAAAGACGAAATCTTGTCAAAAGGACTCTGCCTTCATACCTATGACAAGGATAATTTTTGGTCGAGGTCTTGCAGGATCAAAAACATCGTACTCCTCAATTAGCTCAGCAGTTTCAGAGAGGTCGGTGTCACTTTCTATTGAAAACTGTTGGATTGGAGGGAGCCGGTCATACCGTCGGTAGGGGAAGTTAGAATTATCAGGCATCACTGTAAAATAGTAAGATAAACTGGGAATTATGGAAATACACAGAAAACTCAAAATCTATGGTGTACACAGTTTTAAATAATTATAATAAATAATGTATAAATATCTCCTAATTTTACAATGTGCTTGCTGTTACTATATGAAATAGTCCTAGCTTCCATTTAGCTGATTGATTAAATTGGAACCACCAGGAGTCAGTTTTCTTTGGTGTTTTTTACAAACACGTCCACTTTTCTGTGACAATCTGCTCATAGCACCCAGACTTCAGCAGCAGCCTCTGAGAAGAAAAGCATTGTATTGTGCAGATAACCTGTACTATTCAGCAGAACTCTTTTGGTGATACATGTTGTACACAGTGACAGAGATAGTATTCTTGCTAATTAGTTTAACGAAATGCTGGATGGCAAGGAAGAATAACTATGGCAACTGAAAGATGAGCTAATTACTCTTTGTTAACATCACAAATAAAATAATTACAGGTATCGGTATGACATTTGCTTAGATTTTATAAGATACAGTTTTTTCTAGGTGTTTATCATTTACAGCATATTTAGTAAAATAGCATATAGCTCCCATATGAACTAGAAAGTGTAACTGCATTGAAGGTATCATGCACGTCATCCGTAAGGACCAACTACAAATATAAACCAAATGCACTGAGTCAACTTTGACTCTATCTTTGCAAATGTTTTAGGTACGATACAAGAAATGTCTCCACTAATTTGTTAAACATTTACACAGCAAATACCCATTATTAGGCTGCAAAAGGATCACAATTTCCTCTCCTGCATAGCATCCGTTATGGGAGGAGAAAAACAAAACCCAAAATGCAAGGAAACAGAATCCTTGAGTCCTTCACATAAGGAAAATCAGAATGAGGCATGATCTGCTATAGAAATAAGTATAAAATAATTCAGTAGCGGATGTAAAACCACCCACAGCACAAAAAATGTAATCATTTTTATACTTAATACATTACCATTCCTGAAAAAAGACCTCCTGGATTGTCCTCCATTGAGTGGAGGTAGGGTCTTCTTTTCTGGGCTGACAAAAGTGTCCCATTTCACTTTTTCTGACCCTCCAAGCTCTTTCACTTTCTGCAAGCAGCTTTCCAAATATTCAATTGGGTCATCGGGTTTGTAACACATTAATCCATTCAATAGACTCTGCAACGTAAGATCAGAAATACACACTATAGTGGTAGATGCCAGGAAAAAACAAGCACTTTTACTTTGAATTCTACTTTACACAGAGAAACCCCATATTCCTTGTGTATCCAGACTCTCCATTTCAAGCCAATACATGAGAGTCAGGCCTGCAAAAATTGTAAGGTTTTGGTTTCACGGTGTCACAAAAATGATTCAGAACAGGAAGCTCGTGGTTATGTCTTTAGATTTGCCTGCTTGCACTGTAATAAAAACTGAAAATAGCAAAAAGTTCCTGACATTTTTCTTAGAACTGCCACTGGCAAATACACACAAAGCAATGCACAAGCTAGATAGCCCCAAAAGTTACATATTCTGTGTAGCCTATTAGATCACTGAAACGTTATCTTTTCCTTAAAGACCATGTGTATCTTATCTTGAATCAACACTTACACAAATAATGAAAAAAAAAAAAAAGATTTTTATAGTCAAGTATCATCTTGATCAGTACTGGGAAAAAAAAAAAAACAACAAACCCAAAGTTCATAGGTGCTACCAGATTTAGTTGACCAGAAATTCCCAGCCATTAGAAAACCCGTGTCTACAGTATTAATTCTGCACCCATCGTACCGATGGGCATGATGGGGAGCATGGAAGAAGGAATGCCATGCCCTCCTCTGACGTGCACACGGTAATTGATTTTCCGTGACAAAGTGATACATAAGTCATCATCTCACCTCTCCACAAGACAACTGCATCCAACCTTCCCTTAACAATAAATGTCTCTCAGGATGATTTCTCTGTCTTTGTGCTTTTCCAAATTGTTGTGCAGATAAACTTGAGGGTCACAGTTGATATTAGTAATAAACATAAATAGCTCCGATTAGGGATTTACTCAGTTATTTGTTAACTACAGTTTATACAACAATTGTTGTTTACACACGCTTGTATTTATAAAATAGGTTATAATGTATACACATCTATGCCCTTATTACACTACGTAACTGATCATAGCAACTAGCTGTATATTTTTGCAGAAGATATGCACCATTTTTTAAAAATTGCTAGCTCAAGCTTTGAGCCTCTACAGAAAAGCAGTTTTGTTTGCATCTCTTGTTAAACCCTTCACATTCTAAATGTGTCAGTAAAACATTAGCATGGTCTATGTCCTGTAATTTTCAAATTCATAAAACAATGTCTAGCTTCAGAACAGACCAGGGAAAATACATATGTGTCTCCGTGTGTGTGTGTTTTATACAGATGGCAGGATGTCTGACTCGGAAAAAAAAATAATCCACGTTTCACAGAGAAGTCATTATCAGCGATTAGCAGCAGGTAACTTGTAGGAAGCTAAACAAAACCTCACTAAACAGTTGTGAGGGTTTTTTTCTTTTTTCTCCCAGACGGATGAAAATCTGGAGAAAACCTGAAAGATCCCCCCCTCCCCTCCGCCTGAATTCCTGGCCAGCGCTGCCCCGGGGGGTCCTCTGCCCTGCGGACACACAAGTTCGCCGCCCCCCCGGGCGGCTGCAGGAGGGCAGGCGCGGCCGCCCGCAGCGCCGCGGCCGAGGG
>NW_009648332.1:9378037-9394667 GCF_000708025.1 Charadrius vociferus | reverse complement strand
GGGTGCCCCGGGAGAGCTCGGACTCCGGCTCCCCGGCGGGCACCGTCTGCTTTCGGCGTCCTGAGGCGCTCTCCGCACGCTGGGAGGGCTGTGGCAGCCAGTGCGGGGAGGGCTGTGCAGAGGTGTAGCGCAGAGGTGGTGGAACCTTCCCGGTATACCGTGGGCTCTGCCCTTGGCATGGTTTTCTGGCGTTTTGAAGCGCGAGGCATTTCGTACGCTTTGGGCTGGTGAAAGGCAATGCGCTATGATCACTCGTGAGCATCTGTGATCGTCGGGTCACAGGAAGAGACCTGAAGACATCTCTGGTCCAACCTCCTGCTCAGAGCAAGAGCAGCTCTTGAGGTCAGACTGGGTTGCTCAGGGCTTTATCTAGTCTCATCTTGCAAAACATCCAAGGATGGAGACTGCATAGCCTCTGCGGGCAACCTGTGCTTGGCTGGCCTTGTGGTGAAAAAGAGTTTTCTTCTATTCAGTTAGCACCTCCCTTGTCGCAATTTCTCTCTTGCCCACCATTGTACCGTCGTGAACAGCCTGTCTCCATCTTCATGACAACCTGCTCACAAGCATTGGAGAGCTGCTATTATGTCGGCTCTAAGCCTGCCACAGGCTGAACAAGCCCAGTTCCCTCAACTTTTCCTCTAGGGCAAGTGCTCTCTTCCCTCACCATCTTCGTAGCTGTCCACTCAACTCACTCCAGTTTATCAGCACCTCTCTTTCACTGGGGAGCCCCAAACGGGATGCATTATTCTAGATGTGCTCTGGGAAGTGCTAAATTGGAGGTAGTTTCTGTGGTACTCTGTAGCATACTGGAAGTCAGATTATTTCAGTTGCTTAATTGTCCTATATCAAGTCTGATGTTCCAGTTAGATTTTGATTCTGTTGGTTATCTTTTCTAACACAACATCCACGTAGTTTCACTGATGCACACCCTAACAGGAATAGGTTACATAAGTGCAGGCTTATGAACAACAGGGACCAAGCGCCTTCCACATCTTAGTATTTTTCAGACATACAATAGGGCTTCTCAGGGGTGCTTTAAGAAGCTTCTCCCCTTTGTGTGCAATTTGTGGATCAGCATCAGTTTCGCAAGCTTCTGCCTCTCAGCCGCAGCCATATTCCTTGTTTTACTACTTCTGTAGTTAAACTGCCCTCTTTTTCCTCTGCCCTGGCTCCAACTTTTTATGTAGTCACTTTTCTTTCTCCTGGAGACGTTTCCAGTCCTTGTTTCTTCCCCAAACTGTTAAACACTGCCCCAGGGGAAATGCCTTGATCTTCTGACAAATTGGACTGGAAGGTTTTCCAAGTCATCCAGTGACTGCTAGCAGCTTCCACACAAAGGGCAGCCACTAACGTCCCTTCGCAGTAGTCCACTGATGGGTGGCCTATTCTCCACTTCAGCTGAAGTATCACTGGAAAGAAGTTTGGATTAGACAGCTTAAGATCCTTTCCAGCTCCATTTTCTATGAAACCAGCAGTGCCCACTTAGGGAAGCTGCAGTAATGTCCCTGAATTGGCACTTCTCATGTGTTTAAGGAAGACCTTAGTCTCCACTGGACAGTTTAATTGGCATTCATCTGCAGTCTTTCTCATCCTTCCATGAACTCTGGATGCAGCTTTAACCCTACTTTCTCTTGCTAAGATTTTAATACAACCAAATGTAAATTCATTGAAAAGCACAGCATCTTAATTTTGATTGAGTAAAAAATAGAGTAGGCTTTTATGTCCTAATCAAAAGACATGAAATATAATTGCTTTTAAAAGACTTTGAATGAAGCTTGACAAGAGGAAGACTGAGTTAAATTAAATATATATTTTCTTAAAATAAGATCTTTCCTAAGGAGGGCTAATGGAAGATGCCATTCCATTTAGGAAGACAGAGCTGTGGTTTTGACATTTTGTGGTTTTTTTATTTTTGTTTTATAAAAAAAAAAGTTGAGCTGTGTTATCAGTCTCAGAAAAATCCCATGTATAGGCTTTCATCATATATATTTTTATACATTCAACTTTTATGGGTATATTAGTATCTCATCCAATGTCCTGGATTGATACAGAAAAATATTGCCTTTCACCTGCTTTCCATGGCATCTTCCTCAGGAACGTGAGAAATTTTTGTGTAAAATCTTGTCTGAGATGTTTGGTTTTTACTGTAGGCTCCCAGGCATTTTGCTTAGTTAGATAATGCTAACAGAAAATAAAAGCTCTGACTGTTCTGACATAAAACTATTATCATTATGCATATCTATTATTGTTCAAAAAAGAGTGATTTTGAGCTAACCTGATTTTTATTGCACAAAATCAAGTTCTATGTTGCAGAAATTACCACCTCTGAAAAAATATGGCCATTTAGGAAATCTGTCAGACTGAATGTGTGAAATGTATCTGGAGAGGATATTTTTGGATCTAATAATATGGTACTTCCTTCTAGAAGTAATTTCTTATGTGTTTGCCTTTGGCAAAAACCCCATATTGAAACAGGGTCACAGGTGGATGCTTCTCAAAGGCTCTGAAGAACACTGGGAGCAAAGGATTAAGAATATATTAACTAAATACAAAGCTGGGTTATTTGTCATTTCAGGTATGCAGGTAACGTAAAGGCAGCTGTTAGAAGGTTAGCTGTTTGTCATTTAACAGTATCTGATCAAGAGTGTGGATGGAAATGAAGTGATTTTACTGCCTTAGAAGATAACACAGGATGCAGAAAGAGTGCACAGAAATGGGAACGTGGATTTGAACTCCAGAGCACTGCCCATTCCTGAAGGTATGGGCAGCTCTTCCTGGTATGGGGGTGAGTCAGAAGGATCACTTTGGTTATACTTCTGCCACTTCCTACCTCTTCTGGAGGGGAAGAAGCCAAAGTAGAAAAAACAAAATTTTGCTATCAAAACGATAAAGATTCTGGAAATTCATCTTGAAAACTTCTTATGGATCCTATACCATTGGGCTGATTCCATTCTCATTCTTGTTGGTTCCTCCAGTAAGTACACGAAGCTGAACTAATATGAAATTAGTATGGGATCAGCTGGAATATGCTGTTCTGGGCCTTCTCTTCTCCTTGGTTAAACCAATTACCTAACACCCATAGCCTTCAGTCAAAGCTTAATTAGGTTCTATGTTTTCAAAAATCACTTCAGAATCCCCCGGTATTTTATGAGTCTTCTAGTTTTTTGTCTAGGGCCCATTCAAGCACTAGTGGCTGTCATTTTTCACATAAGCTGCTGCTCTGCTAGATGTCTTTATTAAATCAGAACCGATGTCCTTGGATTGATGTGTCTATATAGGCTGGTGCAAGATATGTGGACAGTTGGAATTTGTAGATTCTGTAAGTAAACCATTATGTGTAGCCTTTTTAATAGAATATGCTGAATTATATGCTTCTGATCCCAAAATAATATGCATTTTAATGTAAATGCACAACTTATTTGCAGCCCCGTATTGTGCCTAGTGTGGTGTAAATTAATCCAAGATTGCTAAAACGATCTTTTCATTTTAATGAGAAACCTGTTTCTGAATTCTTTTGCTACAGTGTTGTTAATGTTTTTTTTTTAAACCTGCTCTTTTCCTTCCTCTTTCTTTTCCACTTTGCTAAACCCTTTTTTTCTCTTCTACTGATATCTAAATAGGTTACGTAAGTAAATTAAATCACTAATTGAAAGGTAGTGAATATTCTACCTACAAAAATCTAATCTCTGAATGTAATTCTTACTGAGTCCCAGAACTGACATTTTATATAACTTTTTTGGACACCAAGATACATAAAACCTGGGGGGGAAGAAAGAAGGTTATGCTGCTTAAAAGTTTGAGGATGCATATTTCAATCTGCTGAGAAAAAAAAACACCAGAGTTTAAAAATGCTATGATCAAGTCATTCCTTAATCTTTGATTTGATAAACTAAATAGCTGTAGCTTTTATTTTCCAATTACAGTGCAACCATTCTCGTGGCCCTGCCCTGAACTCTTTCCAATTTATCAGCAGGCATCTTTGGTGAAGGCATCAAACAGGACACGCTGTTCCAGAAGTGGTCACGCCGGTGCCAGGTACTGATGTGCTTCAGCCTGCCTATAACATCCTCACAGTCCTCATTCTGTTGTTTTCACACTGATGGATTGGATTTGTGCACTGGCCTTGGTGTTGCAATGGGGTTCACCTTTAGCTGGTTGTCTAGCAGCCTCCCAGCAGTTCCGCTTTCCACTCGTTTTCTCACATAGATTCCTCCGCTCTAGGATCAACACCTGATCTTTACCCTTTGATGTGTAACTTCATATATTGGCTTGCAGCCAGTTTACCAAGAAATCGGCTTGCTTGGTACCAACGAGCTGTCCCCTTGTGCCCTTGGTGAGTTACCGCTTCCCCAGGCTTTGTTATCTGCTAGTGGTACCAGTGATTTTCCTTTTGCTTTTTTTTTTTTCTTTGTAATCAATAAAACTGTTATACAGCACATGGCCAAAACACAGTTCCCATGAGAACAAACCAGAAACTCACTTAATATTTCCCATTTACACTTCACTTTTGAGACCAGTCAATTAGTCATTAATATGTGCATTAATTTTGATTCATTGGTGTTTCCTAAACAAAATATCCTGCAGCACTAAAGAAATGCCTTCAGATCAGCACTTTTTTCTTCATCAGCCAAAACAAACCTTCTTGAACAAGTATCTGTGGATAGATCTGAGACAATCTATTTTTTGAAAGATGGCATTGAATAGCATTAATGAAATTCCATATAAACTGTATTCCAGTATGTTCTTATCAGTTCTGTTTTTTTACTAAGTTCCACGTTAGACGGACAGGCCTATTTTATTATTATTTATATTTAAAAGTGTGCCATCACCCTTTTAAAGTACTGGTCTAACATATTCCCAGAATGCAAATATTTCAAGGGTTCTCAGAGGCCTGAAATGTCCTTTCCAGCTGTTTTAAAACTCCGATAAAGTTAACCAAATATGCAGATTTACGCAGTGGTTTTTAGTGGCTACTATTTATAAAACTGACCTGACTACAGTTGTAATGGAGAATGTTTCATCATCCTCCTATGGTATAATTACATCATCTTGTTATTTCTCTATATACAGACCAGAAATATTTAGTGAAGGCTTCCAATTGCTTTTGTTATATTTGTGCACACATATTCCAATAATATTGTTAGGATCCTTCTATCCTTCTTCTATTCAGAAAAACAGTTCTTTTAAATGCTGTTCCACCTGTCTGACCATTGGGTTTTCTGTCATTTTGTTTCCCTTCTCTTTTTTTTTTTTACAGTTCTTAAATGTCTCACATATATTTCTTACAGCTTCTAGTATTTTTATAGATGCTTTTCTTATTGTTCTGTATCTTTATTTTCAAGCCAAATTGCTTTTTATCAGTGCTGTCTTTTTTGTTTCAGTCATAGGTTGTTAGTGTTTTGGCTGGTTTGTTAGCATTTCTTAAATAATTCCCAATTATCGTGCATGTTTTTGTATTTAAGTCCTTATCCTTGATCTGGCTCATAGTAATTAGATAGTATGAAGATATTGTACAGAGGTTATGTAACTTAATAAATTCAAGGTTACCACCTCAGGAAGTCCTTAAGCCTCAGCGAGATAGAAGGCAGGAGATCCTATAGAGGTTTTCCTTGTTCTTAACTCAGTCCCTAAGGCGGCGGGTCACTGTTGGTGAGAACACAGACTGGGGCCTTACACAGACTTTTAGTCTGATCCATTACAGCTTCTTGACGCTTTTTGCTTTTATTTTATGTCACTTAAACTGAAATTCCCTCTCCCCTGCAATGTTATGGAAATTGTTTTTTGGGAGGATTGTTGTATTTTCCTCAATTACCATTTTTCAGTAACTGATTAATAAACACTCCAAATAATTTGATGTTGAATTTTCAATGACTTAGAAATGCTGTGCTATTTTTTTCCAGTAAAGTCTTAATTCCCTTGCCTTTTCATTCTAAGGGCCCAACCACAATTTTTAAAGTTCTAATCTATGAACCGTCCCCAAATAGATAACTGAGAATCAAGCAATTTCAGTTCATCTTGTTTACTCTTTATGAACTAAGGAAATTTGGGTAGCTGTAGAAAAGAATATCCACAAAGAAACACAGCAAAATTTAGTTAATAAAATAGGCTTGAACTGAATAATGACTTGGGGGAGGGGGGGAATAGAAAAGAATTCAAGCACAGCTATTAGACCTCATCCTGGGAATGCTGTGGAGCATAAGATTGTTAGGAAGTATGAGTCCCTGCTACTTATCATTTGGGTTTTATTTCAGTGGTATAATGGACCAGTGCCTTACAATTTTACATTGCCTTACATTATTTCTATAACCTGTTATTCAATCATACAGTGAAAATCTTCCCTACTTGAAAATCACCTTGATACAAAGTACAGCTCTTGAAAAGATAAGCCTCTTGATTTATTTTTTTTTAATAGAAAGCTAAGTGAATTGAAAATAATGCCAACTTCCTAAATGAAGGGCTTAGAGGAGTCATATCATGATTTCAGGGATTGCTCACACTGAGAAACCTTCAACATTTTGTGACACATATCTTCACAGTGGCACAACACAGTGATCTCAAGTCATAGGGAAAAATGTGCAAGTTAGTTTGATATATATATATATATATTTTACCCAGAGTCAAGAAGGATTCCCAACTGTTTTTTTTTCAAGTAGGAAAGGGCCCATAAGACTAATACAGATTTTTGTTTCACTGTAGTCAAACAAAAGTACTATTAATTTTGCTCAGGTTGTACATGTATGCCAAAGAATAAAATAAAAGTTCAGAAAAAAACAATCTTGGTTTGTGACATGGCAATTTGTTTATAATTAGGATTCACAATGGAATAATGTTGGCATATGATCTTGTTGAGAGTGTTCATGGCAATAACCGTAGTGTTCTGGTAAAAAGTGAAAAGTCACCTATTTCCATATTCAGCGTGTATTCAGTATTCGCCACAAACCAGTAGCTGTCAAAATGTCGGTCAGCCACCGGTGGTGTTTTGTTCTTAAAGAACTTAGTTTCTTTAGAGCTAAAACTCTGTTTGTTTTTCATATTTCATAATAAAGTGGGAAATGACTGTCCAAACCCTCTTTTCTAAACCCAGGAAGGTTGTAACTTAGGCAGGTATTTGCTCACAACTCTGAATTCCATTGCAAGGAACAAATTTTTTGTGAGGGGAATTTTAATTTTGATGGAGTTAAATCATTTTTTCAACGATCTAAGGTTCTTGAACTTATCCATTTAACTTTTTGTTCTTGCATCACAATGAATAGAATGCAATATCTAGAGATTAAAATAGGCACATTACATAATAATTAGATAAAAATCCGAATATAGAACAAGGACAAGATAAAGAAATTGCATCTTAAGATACAATGAGATGAGCTGAGAGACAACATGAGAGAACTTGGCAAATGTTTTAACCATGGGAATGTTTTAGTGTTAATTCAAAATTCATCCTGACTTTCTGCTGACGTACAAGAACATTGTCTGAATTTAGTCACCAACTTCAGTGAATGCTTCCTTGACAGTATAACAAATGAGAATTGGATCAAACACCTGTTTTCAGTAGAAGATGACACCCTGCCAGATGGCTTATTAGCAAAGATAACAGAACAGTTGATGAAACTGTCATATGATGGTTGAACTTGAACTCAGATTCAACAAAGCATGGGTTGAAAACTTTTGGCTAAATGGAAGAAAAGAATTTAGCCTGATATTGGATAGAGCCTGATATAGAATAGTTTTTAACATTTGAAATTACTAATAATCATCAGCACTTCTTGAATCACCAAGACTTTTTTTTCCTGTCATGCTATCCAATAAAATTAAGTAGGTGTTCAGCTGCAGTGCTGAACAGGACCCTTGGCCCTGTCTTACTAATATCTTTCAATAGATGAGGCAACTCTGCTCTGGAAAGCAAATACACCCTGGCTTGTCTTGGAGTCATGACACAAGGCACGATTAAGGAGAAGCTTGCTAAGGACAGCTGTTTTCAGGATCCTCCTTACAAAGTTCTGCTCCTATGTGAACTCCATGTCTCAAGAGGCAAGTGACTATAAAATGACACAGCTGTACAAGTGACAAACTCTGTGGCTGCAGCTTTCATAGTTATTCATAAATGTTCAGGGAAAAAAAAAATTAAAATATTATTTTGACTCTTGTGTATTTGAAAAAGTGATCACTTGATTCAAATGTTTTTCCTTGTATATTCTGGATCTTAGCGGGTTCACGAAGCCAGCCTTTTCAGTAGCTTTTATTTCCTTTTATTCAAGTTATCTTATAAAACTGGAATCACTAATATATGTTTGTTGTCCTGATTTATTAAAAAATTTGAAAGTATGACTGTCTCAAAGTTTGCAGTCTTAAAAATGTCTTTCACAGCTCTCCGACTTCACTGGGACAGTGAGGAACTAAGATGTTATTAACTTTACCATGTGTTTGAATACTTTGTATCTGATAAATCAGAAATTAATTTATTAGCAATAACACCAAGAAAGTATTTTTTTTTCCTTCTGTAGTGGCTATATTCTGTATAAAAAATGGATCAGATTCAGGCATTTTGCTACAGTCTTTACTGTTTCTTTTGTTGCTGGCTTACAGCTGAGTTGGTACTATGGAAAAGATTTGAATATTCAAAGGTCTCTTAAATTACTTCTTTCTCTACATTATACAGCTAAATCACATCCACATCAGTTTTGGACAGAATTTTTAAAATTACCCTGTAGTGTAGCTGACATTTTATTGTTCTATATAAGTTGATTGACAAGTAATGATATTCTACTGCATTTTCCTGCCTTTCTGCTGAAACTTTTTATTCCCTCAGCCTCTGGGCTAGGGAAAAGAGAATCATGACTTGTAGAGGTAGACTGTACAGCTTTCCTAGCTGACTTCTTTTATGGAAACACTGTTATGAGCAATTTCTGGGAAAAAGACTGATTTTACCATTCAACATTACTAATACACACAGAGATATGCTCCCTTTCCAAAACAAATTTTTTTTCATCTTTAAACCTATGAAGATCTCCTTGGAGAGAGAAAATACATTTGGTTTCTAGAATTCTGAACAAATAAGCAGCCTAATGGATGAATTTATTTCACAAAAGGATTTGAAAACCAGTATGACAATTTTAGATCTTCATAACCAGATATTGAATTACTGAGGAAAATGTAAAAGATGGTTTACGCTGTTCTGGTTCCTAGACGATGATATAAAGCAGGCAAAATACATTCAGTCTCCTTAACTTTAAATACTCTTTTAGAATCTTGTGATAAAAATCCATCCATGGAAAAGAATCTGTATTAAAAATGCTTCTCATAACATGATAATATACAACAATCAAGAAAATGGAAATTTTTTTCCTTACCTTGCAGAAATATGCAGGCAAACAGAATCAGGTGAAAGAGCAAAAATTAATATATAGTAGCAAAAGCCACAATTTTTGAGTAGGGTTTGAAGTATCCTCTTTTCAAGATGACATCGAATTAACACTGAATGATGTGAGATCCTTCAGTAAGAGGTGCTGTACAGATGCAAAACATTTATTATTTTTATATCTAGCAAATTCAAATAAACATCATCTTTATTCAAAAGTTAAGTAGCAAGTAAAGTTATGTACCCTTGAGCTCATATCATGATTTTGATGTAGTTATTCTGAAATGGATAATCTTAATGTGTTCTTTTTAAGGTACTGTTTGTGAAACTTTCATCTGGAATTCTTGCAGTCCAGAAATAGAGCACACATTTCTGTACCTGATACTATTTTCTTGAGATATAGATAATATGAAGATGCAGCTAATAGACCTTAGTAAATAATGCGCATTTGACATGCTTAAACCCTGGATCTTTTATTAAAAGCTTGGGTTGAATGATTTCAGAATTCCAAAAGGAAGGTTGTTTTTTTCCCATTAATCCATTGTCAGAACGTCATATCCTCCAAGGCAGAAAGCTAATAATCTGTTAAAAAATGAAAAGGGGATGTCACAAATGCAGATTTGAGTCACCTTTATAATCCTTAGAATCCACAACAGGCATATATTCAAGTAATCCCTAGTCTTTGTGCTATTTGGGTTTTTGGGCCACTGAACTGTGGGGAGTCTGGCCACTTCACTGACCCTGAAATTACGCCTTTGGGCTGGGTTGGGGCGGTGAGGCAAAGGCCTGCCAAAATTACTACATCGAACGGTCTACGAAATTGGGACACATAGCAGGCTCTGATGCTTTAAATCTACAATCTATACACACATAACGGTTATTCTTTAATAAAGTATTGCTAGTAATCTTTTTTTTCCAAGCGCAAGATTATTTTTTTTTCAGCATTTACATAATGTTATAATGAGAAAAAAATTGTTTAAGGAAATCCTTGATAACTATCAGAGAATTAAAGTGCAGAAAGATGATTTTCGCTGAGATAATACTTTCGCAAACGTACCCATTAAGGCACTGATTAGTTGAAACTGATTGACTGATTGGTGTCTTTTCTCCATATAAAAATCAATCACCTCCAAAGAACATGTAAATTCGAATGCCTATCTTAAAATGCAAAAGGTCGTTAACTGCAGTAAATGCAGCTTTTACATTTTCATGTAATATATATTTAGCAGCTAAAACAATTAGTTCAGGTCATAGAACAGGACAGATACACAGAAACAACAGGCACATATTCATGTACTGATAATTCCTGTTATCACTAGAACTTTTTCTTGAGGGTCTCTTTCAGTCAGAAAAGTCTCATCAGGATACACTCCTTAACACAAAGATAAAGACAGGTAAAAAGAAAGTGTTTGGATTTTTTTTATTCATGAGAGAGTTGCAGAACAATATAGACAAATTTTCATATATTTCATAACTGAATGCGTTCTCATGTGGGCAGTTCTCTTCAGTTTGCCCAATATCCCAATCAACTTAGGCCATGCAATTTGGCTTTTAAGAAAGAAATTATTTGGGGGATTGCCTAGTCACCAGTTTACTTTCTTGCTGAATGTGTCATTTGGTTTCATCCAGACTTTTTGCTTAGTAATAGCTCATTTAATTTTTTAAGTAAAATTCCACCTTGCACTGAGTGCCAGCACAGTAATGGTGGAAAGGCCTTTTGCTGACCTTCTGCACAGAAGGAAGTTTCAACAAGATTGCATTTTTACAAATCACAGCAAAATCTGGCTCCCAAGCATTATGATTTCAATTTATGAAGTTATTCTAGCATTTTCACTTGGGAACAGCTTCCAGTCAATATACTTAAAGAAATATGTACTTTTAATTTCAAAGAGCACCGAATTAGAATTTATAGTATATTGAAGCATACTCCATACTTAGTTCAGCATGAGTGCTTTCCATCTGATCTGTACCAGCTTTTACGGAATCCTGCTAAATGAAGCTAAGGAGGGAACCAAACACTCTGCTTTACACAGTTTGAGTAGTCAGGGAAATTATTAAGGTTTGCTGATCCACTGCCACTTTTGTTCACAGCCTAGCAGCTACTCTAAAAAGTACAAGTGAGCTTTTGTCTACAAATTTTTTTGAGCTGTTTTGATCTACTCTACCCCATAACTCCTGGAAAATCAGAAACAATCATGCATATTTACATTTTTAAAAATTAAATTATTCCTTCTGTTGAAAGTATTTCTTTAAATTTCTTAATGGCCTATTTTTGGATTTATCTTAAATTTTGCTTCTTGAGTGCAATCTTCCCCTAATCAGTTCTAATAACATTTTAGTACTCATCACACAGTGATCTACATAACCTTTCCTGGCAATTTACTGGATTCAGTTTTAATCACTGTTCAAATATTTAATATTAATCAATGTTATTTTACTTGGTGTATGAGTAACCTTTTTTAAAGTTGACTCAGTGTTCACTGTATATCTTCTTTCTACTACAATTTTCAGAATATTAAATATAATATTTTTTTCAGGTAAAGCTGTTGTGCATTCAGCCTTTACTTTTCAAAACTTTTGTGTTTGTTTTCTCATATAGCTGATGAGGAGTCCTCAATGGAGTAAAAAAACCCTTGCTGCAAATTAAGAAAATCACTTGGAAGACAAAAGGATATATTTAGGTTGCAGGCTGTAGAGTAGTCTAAGAATACACACAATAGCTTTAAGTAATGGTTTGGGAGCTAAAATGAGTCCATCGGCAACACGGCCCTTTACTTGAGTTAATTTAACTGGCAGAGCTGAGACCACTTCAGCTCAATCACTACAGGGAGGACTTTCCTGAAACATTCAGACACTTGCTGTGTTTGGAACACAGGACAGATTTGTCATAGAGATGTCAGAACTAGTAGTGGAATAAAAATGATAACCTCTTAATGATTCTAAGACATGATGTGTTATATCCACTGCTTGAAATCAAGAATAAAACTATGGTTATAAACTCAGCTTTATTTAGGGCAATTTAATTAAGATTCTTATCTTGTTCCTAATTAAGAAGCCCATGAATTTTCTATTTGAGAATGAACCCTTTTGAAATATTAATGGAAAATACAATGGAAAGGGTAATTTGAAAAAGATAAAGGTTGGGGTTTTTTTTAATGCTGTATTTTTCACGTATTTCATTATTTTAATAAATGAGAATATTTTGGTAGAAGTTTTCAGCCTTATTTTCTATTGAGAAAAATATTGATGCACTGAGACCAAATGTAATGTGCATTTGTATTTCATGACTGCTATTGTACCTAACAAACCATGTAAACAAGTTGCCACTGTTTTTTCATATTTTGTTTTCTCATATTTTACTTATTTTACCAACAGGATAAGCTGTTGGAATAGTTTGTAACCTCATGTCTTCTCAAGATGAAATACTGGATTATTACACAATTTGTCATTATGGAAACTCCATGCCTGGTGATAATTGTGCCATTAATGACAGAACAGAACTGATGACAAGGTAGATGGTTAATTCATTGAGAACAAATGTCAACTGAATTTCACTGTAGGTTTCAAGGTTTTTGCCCGTTTTCTATTCTGACCTCAAAAGGCACTGTACAAAATAATGTCTATAATCTCACTTCATAAATAACAGTAAAAAATATTGTCTAATTTGAGTCTGATATAGAGGTAAGCAACTTGATGCTATGGCTGAACAAAAGTGTACATTCTAATGTGTTTAACCAGTGTTCAAAACGAATCTATTGATAAATGCAGTTCAGTACAATTGTTTCAGTTTGATAATATTAGAAGCAAGACTTTTGTCAAGCTATTTTCCTTTCAAATTTCTGTATCTATTACACTCACCTTATTCTTTTTGCATAATTATCAGTATTACTTTGCTATTGTAAATCTCTTTAAAGTACAAACATTCTGCAGTCAAGCCAGTCTTCCACTAACAGAAATGGAAAAACCCACAAATGAATAAGATCAATGATTAATTTGATTACTGCTGTTTCATTCAGGTTCCATATTTGAAGACAGCCATTTTATCAGCTCAGATACCAAACTGTAGTAGACTTGTTTGGCTGGTATAATTTTTTTCATGTATTGTATTGACAGTAAAAATGAAGAAAGTAATAAATCTGCATTTTTTTTTAGTGAGATAATACAGTTGAGCTATTATTGATGATTCCTTAAGAATCAGTCTTGTTGACTTACTTCATTGCAAGAGTTCCTTTTCATTTTTCTTTTGGAAGCATGATAGATACAGCCAAAGATATATTTCCTTATCTTCTACAGTAGAAAATTATCAGGCAGAACATGCAAGTCTGATAAAAAAAAAGAAGCACAGAACAAGGATCAAGAGTATAGAAGAAGGAAGAGAGACACTATGATACATATAGGTAATATAATCAAGATCAATACCAACCAAATTAAAGATACTTAGTTGGTATTTTTTGGTATAGAAAAAAAAAAAAGTTTGTGGTCAAAAAGTGTCAAGTGGACTCTAGTAGGCACAAACCGTTACTTTAGGAGCTTACGGGGTTACACTTGGGATTGAATCCCCTTCTCAGAGGAAGGCTAGGTTTGTTTGCTCCATGCTGGACAGGAGCAAGCTGACAGATGGCTCTTAGAGGGTCATTTCTAGAGGGTATAGATTAGAGGATTAGGGCCTCAGCAACCTGTTGGGGGAGGACAGAATCTGGAAGGGCACCAAGATGTGCACCAATGTGAATACCAGCTGCAGTTACAGTAGCTTTTTAAAGAGTTGTTTTAATTACAAATAATTTTGGGATATACATTTGATGTCCTTTCTAATTACTCAGCATGAGGTACAAGAAACATTGTGGCAAAGGTCAAGCTAAAGAGACTCAGAGCATGAAAAATACTGTGATTAGCATGAAAACAAAGCAGAACGAAGAAACAGAAGCAGACAGCATAAAGCTTAATTTTTAGACATAAAAAAATCCTGTACAGACACGAAAGCAAACACCAAGTCTGTATTGAGAGCTGCCTAAGGGAATAAAGATGAAAGAAATGAAGGCAAAGCTTGTGGTACTATCTTACTGGGGAAAAAAAAAGAAGTGATACCACCTCCAGGAGTAATGCCTGAAGCACTGGCACACTCAGGCGTGACTGATGAATACTAAAGCCCATGGGAGACTGAGACTGTAAAGAAATAAAAGCCAGAAGTAGAAGAAGAAATAGATCCATTACAAAACACTCAAGAAGGCTAAGGGAATCCAGAAGGCAAACCACAGACAAATCTAAAAAGGCAAATTGTGTACTGTATTAGGTGGCATATAAATCAGAGGGAATAATGGCCATTCTTTTGGACTGTTCCAATGAGCTTGTGAAGCTGAGTTTGCCCTAACTCAGTGCTGACTCTGCCCTGCGATGGAAAGGCAGCAATATGACCTGAACACTTACAATCAGAGTAACACGTGGAATGGGACTGTAGTTGGTCCACACATCGTTGACACGCTGCAGCAGACAGCATGTGACACAAGACTCGTGAGTTTGCAGCTATGCTTTTACATCAAGAGCCAGCTAAGCCTTCCTGTAGATTGCAGAACCAACTACATATAACCCATGAGAAATAGCAGCAATATTGTCTGGACAAGCGTGCTTAAACTATTCTGACAACTGATGAAACCTAGTATTTTAAATGTCTCATCCTCTGCAAGAGATCTTTCATGTAAGGAAAATTTGATACAGTTCCTAATTGCTCAGCACGAGTAGCAGATATCTGCTTGTACAGTCCGTAGGCGATAGCCTATGTTTACATCATTCCAATGCTACATGACAGAAATTTTGTTTTTTATTTTTTCCATTTCTTTTTTTCTTATGTAGCAAATCATACACAGCGACCTTAAAAGAATGTTATTAAAACTACAAAGTCAATTATTCCAGAGAATTAAGTCACAAACATTGTGAGTGAAGTCGCAGACAAAATTAAGTCACCTGTGACACAAATTTTAGAAGGTTCAGGAGTTTTTAAGTGAATAAGATGTTTTTAAGTTTTATTTGCAGAAAAGATGTTTGTTACTTCTCATGTCAGGAATGTTTCTCGGTAAGTTGAAGTTACCTTTAGGTAACATTTGACTTAACTTTTCATTCAGTTTGAACGTCAGGACTTATGCCTGGTTCAAAGATGCATCATCAGGATACAGCTGATGACATTATTTCTATGGGAAAAGCTGTTGACCAAAATGCTTGATACCAAAGGATATTTGTAACAAATGCAAAGAGCAAAGAACTAAGCTTAACAGAAAGAAGTTCAGTCAAAGGTTGAGACCTTCTGTCACATGTTATCTGACTAACCCCACATGGGAGCTGAAAGGTAATGAGGAGCTATCCAAGTCAACGCGCGTGAAATCAACTCATCAGTTTATAAAACTGCATGAGTAGATGCTCTGAAAGATAGCTGCCTACCCTTTAGAATTACTGACACATCTTGAACACATCTGAGAATGATGAGAGACCTAAGTCAAACCATTTGAAAGGGCAAAGAAAAAGCTTAAGCTTGGCCCTAGTCTTAAATTAATTTAGTTTTCTGGAGCAAGAAGATAAACAGTGCAGCTCACAAGCAGGCCCCAAGGACAGACACCCATGGCGCTTCTCAGTAGGTTCATAAAAGGCCCACACAGGAGATGTGTTCAGGCACAACAGGAGCTGCTGGCTATAGTCTCCGAAAGGGAGTATGTTAATTAGCTTTAGGTACAAAAAGAAAAGGTGTTTATTTTTATCGAGGAAACCAGTGATACTTTCAAACAGAAAACGTGGTGTTATTGAAATTCCAACATCAATACATGGAAATACACTCCTGCCTGAGAATGTCACTGCTGATGACAAGTACACAAAGCAGGAAAGTTTCCATGGTTCAGGGCAAATTCTGAATCTTCACTAATGGAAGGCAAGAGGCAATTTTAACAAAGGTGGTGACAGGATGAGTTACTGGAAATAAAGGAACCATACCAAGTGGTTCAACAGATTGAAATAAAAATCTGATGACTTATCGGCTCCGAGGGCTGTATGTGCCAAAGGCGAGGCTACAGCAGGCTCTTTGCCACCAGACCTCCGTTCGGATCCCCCTCTCCTCCCCGCCCACGGTGGTCCCTCTCCCACCTCCCCCCTTCGCCCTCCGCAGCAGCTCTGCCCCGCAGCCACCGAGCTGAGGCCACCCTCGGCCCACAGCTCCGTAAAAATCGGACTTAAAGCAAGCTCTCCGGGGGAGCTCTGACGCGTGACTAAGCGCCTGCCGCGGCTCCGAGCAGGGGC
>NW_009648332.1:9357322-9377518 GCF_000708025.1 Charadrius vociferus | reverse complement strand
CCCCGGCCGGGGGGCGGTGGTGGTGTGCGGTGCGTCTTAGAACCAACGCGGCTCGTCAGGCACATATAACTTCTTTACAGTTTAAAAAAAGCCACGCACCATCCTGTCTTTTAATACGTTTGTAGGTTTCTCTTTGGCTACGCCAGGTAGCTGTCAGCAGTCGGTGTTCTATGTTCCTTTTCCGGACGTTTGCCGGCTCAGTTAGGCCCCATCCCTGGAGGTGTTCAAGGCCAGGCTGGACGGGGCCTTGGGCAACCTGGTCTGGTGGGAGGTGTCCCTGCCCGTGGCAGGGGGGGTGGGACTTCATCTTCAAGGTCCCTTCCAACCTAAACCGTTCTATGATTCTATGGTGAATTAAGTGTGAATAGGTTAAAAACCAGGGTGGGGTGTCGGGCAGTTTCACAGGTGGCTGGGCTGCCCTCTGCCCTCCTCGCAGGTGTGAGGCCTTTACACACTGAAGGAGCATTTTTTTTTTTTTTTCCCCCAAGCAGCAGCAGTAATTTCATATTTCAGTAATTAAGCTTTTTGCACAGTGCCCACACTACGTCTGGAGTGTTTGTATTTGCATTCTGCTTTATTAGAAATTGTTATACTTGAAATTAATTACAAAGAGTACAAAAAATAGCCAATATTTGTATTTCTAGAATCTTTGGATTACTAATTAAACTGCAGATTGTTTGCTACTTGAAGTACGGTATGCTTTACGTATAGTTTAACACTTTTTCTTTTACCGCATGTTTTGTGTGAGACCACAGGTGTCAGCCCAGTACCCCTTGGAGAGTTAACCAAGTCTGATTAACAATCAGCAAGTCTGGATTCTTGTCCTTGTACAGACTCCTTTCCTTACCTCCAAGAAGTCCGATCCCCTTTCTGTGTCCTGATTTATGCTATCTGTTAAAGAAAAAGGGCCCTCTCCTGTGCAAAGTACAGTGGAAACTATGGATAACACAAATTATAGAGAAGGTTGTTGTCGTCATAGCTCCTGATATTGGAAGATAAGTGTAACCACCTTGGATTTAAAATGGGTAGAAATTGCAGATTCTCTTACCTGCTTTTGAAAAGATGAGAGGAACAGTGAAAATAGAAATTAATCCAAGTCCCTTTTCTCATTAAGGAAGAAACTGTAGGTCAATAAATCATTTTATTTTGTTCTTGGAGTGTCCTTTCAAATAGAGGTGTGTGGGCTTTTTGTTTTAACTAAGCTGAAAGTGACTAATAGTTCTTTTTCCTTTGTTGTTTAGTAAGTTTCAGGGAAAGATACTGAGCAATTAGCTTGCATGAAATGTGCAAACGGAATAAGAAAGACTACCTCTTTTGAAGCTTTTGTAAGGTTTATTCAGTTGGTAAGGTGTGGTAAACATATGCATTGAACCCTGTTTTGTGGAAACAACAAAAATATGAGGAGTCATTTCTTTCTTATTGCTGAAAAACATGCAGTATTTTCTCCATCTTTCAGGATCAAGCAGAACAGTTCTTTAGAAGTGGACATACAAATAACTGGGCCGTTTTGGTAAGTGTGGTCCCAGTTGTTCTCTTCCAATAAAGTTGACAGTTTTTCATCAGGAGCCATAATTGCAATGATCACTCGGGAATTCTGTTTGAAAGAAAGAATTTGGAAGAAATGGGAAGATGAAGACTCGGAAATGAATAATTTTGGAATTGTGCCCCCAAATTTGTTACACTATAATGAAACTATCTTTTCAGTGTGACTGCATTTCAAGTGCAAGAAATGTCTAGCTACATGGCAGGATTCATAAAACAGAAGTTCTGACAGCATTAAAACAGTTAAATTACCATACTGGATATTGAACAGAAGTGTAATTCTGATACCAGAGAAGTATATCTCTTTGACCAGAAAGGTACAATTTATTTCTGATTTTTGTTCTTACTCAGTCTGTTAGCTTGTGTAACAGGCTTAGAATGAAAAAAAATCAGGCAACATAATGTTTAGATCAACTGTTCTTATCCGAGTCTTTTTTTCTTTGCCATGAATCTTTTATTAGCCTTGAATCATGCTACACAATTGGTTCTTAATCACAATTCAGGTCTTAATGACTAATTTGTTTCAGAACACTATTGTAATTACTCAGTAGCAGCTGTTTGTTTTCCACATACCAAAATTGAGCAATATAAAAGGAAAGTTAACAGTAATTAATTGAATTAGAAGGAAAAAATTCTTTATTCTACAATGTACAAACTTGAAAAGATTACATCAAGTACTACTTTAATACTAGTAACAAATAGGTGCTTTTATTAGTACCTATAAAAACACACAAAGAAAGTGGAAAATTAAGTCTAAGGAGCTATACTTGCTGTCCTCAACGGATTCTCTGCTGGTTATATTTTTTCAGTAATTCATGATTAAGCTTTATAACAATTGCTACTAATTTTTTAAGCAGTAAAATAGGGAGGGTTTTACTGCTATTAGGCACTTCAAACCTGGGGTCGTACTGCAATCCCACCTCATCAGTAGTTTGAATTAATGTGCTGCAGTGTGAATAGCTATATTTAAAGCATAGACACATCTTCCACTGTGTTGTAAGGGAGGTAATGAAAGACAGGGGCAGATAACAGTACCTTGAAATGTCACAACTAGGTTTGCCACAGTTAGTTTTCAGAGCTTTAAATCTTGCTGAAAGGCAAATGTTCTTCTGGACTGATTCCTCTGGGCTTCTTTGAATTTCCTAACTGATGGGATGATTGAAACTTAAGGAGATCCTTTCAGGCTGAATTTTTATTATTATTTAAGCTATTACACATTTCTTTTCAAGAAAAGGCTAGAGAAAAAGATATTACATAGAGTAACTTAAAGATGTTTCTATTTAAATCAGAGCTGTGCGTTTAAAGCTGAAGAATTAAAAATATCATGAAATGCTTGCTCCTGCTTTTCTATTTTTGTGGTTTTAAAGTCACCTTTTCTAAAATGCTTCATCCTGTGTCTGTTTGAAGCACTTTAAAAGTAAAGGAAATTTGTCTCCAAAGGAGAACTGCTGTCCTTGGTGCAGAGCAAACAAAAATTTGTGAACTTAAGTTAAACACAAGGGCAATGATAAGGCTACTAAGGAATTACAGCAGATTCCCTCTGAAGGTTTTTGGAATCTCATATGTTTGAGGTTTTTTAGGACAGATTAAGTAATATCTGACCTAGGGAATAGTTTAAGTACAGGAATAGCTGACCCCCAGCCCTTTGCATGTTAGAACAGTAAAACCTGAACTCTTTTGAGATTTTTGAGAGTTTGTGTTCAGATTTTGGTTAGAGCTCACTCAATTCTTTATTATATTTGACTCCTTAAATGCAAATGCCCTCAGTGTATTTTCCCTGATGTTTGGCTTCTGCATGAATTTCCTTGGGCCTTTGTGCAATAGTGCTCCCAGAAAGGGTTTGCTATTGAGATGAGAATTCTTTCTTTGGTTTTTCTTCCATTTGATATGGAGAAAGAAAATGAAAAAAATCAGCTTATCCACTTACTGTTGCTGAATTATTCCCTGAAGGGCCACTTTCTATACTTAGTTGAGTTTTATGACAATTTTTTCATAAGTCAGTATGTTAAGAACATTTTTTTAACTTTTATATTCAGCATTTGTTGCTTTGGTACAACAAAGACTTATATAGCTTACATGATGAGTTTCTTGGTGTTGCTATGTTCTTTCTGATTGGTTACTAGTTTGTTGATACTCCTGTGATCACAGTCTTCTGATGCAATGGGCCAGGGCAGTTTGTATCTTTTACACTACTTAATATGCCTTTTTTTTTTTTTTTTCTTTAAAAATTCAAGGTGTGTACATCTCGATTCTGGTTTAATTAGGTGAGGGAATCTTGGTGAACACAATTCCTTGCAAATGTGCTATTAAAGTTCTCTTGTTGTCTGAAGCAGTATAAAAATACCTATCTCTTCTCAGTTTAACTGGATATAAGTAAAAAGGAAGGATGTGATTACATCAGTGTATTGAAAAGTGTGGCAATATTGTTCAAAAGGAAAAGCAACAAGTGATATAATAAAACTTCCAGTTGGAATAGGCTAATTGGATTTTAAACACGAGGAGCTATCTGGCCACTAAAATGTACCATTTAGTAAACTGGTGAAAGCATAATGTGAAAATTGATAAATGCATTCAGCAGTGACAATACTCCTATGAGATGTGACCTTTGCTCTACTTTAATTTCCTTTCAGTGTGGAGATGTTAGCAACTCCAACTGTATTAAAATATAAGATTTCCACATCTGCAACTGCACTGAGAGTCTCTAAACTAGAGGCCCTGAACAAAGCAGCTCCTACATATTGAAAGTAGCCGTGGAAAAATACATTTTTATAGAAACCAGAAGCTTTGTCCATATAAATTGTGCTTCTCTAACAATAGCACAATGGTTAAAATAGTATCCCTTCTTTGACAACAGGATTAGGAAGGTAAGCAAACTGTTCTGAAGTGTCTTTTCACTGTGTTCCTACTGGAAGTTCTAGGGCTATTGGCACAGTTCCATCCAGCTGTTTTGGAATGCAATTTACTCGTACCAGAACTGTGGAAGCGAATTTTAGGCACCAGAATCTATTGAATAATAGACTATATGTAGGATCCTATAGAAATCCCGATGGTCCAGGATTTTAATGTTGGTTTAGAGTACTGGTAGTTTTGTAGTTTTTCCAGCATGTCTGCCTAAAGGGGTATGGCCCGCTTCATCATTGCATAATGTGTATTCTGCTGGATTAAATTTGTATGGCATTTTTTTGGTCTGAGTCCAAACTGTAGTATCTGGAGTCCCCACTAAGCTTCTACTCAACTGTGAATGCAATGGCAGTATCATCCTGTTTCCTGTATTTATTTTAAAAAGAAGAGAGCGACTTTTTGGTTTTTGAAAGAGGCCGAAACCTAATTTTTGGAAGTGTTTGGGGGCTATAAATCCAAGGGAGCGTATTGCCTAAGCACTGTGGGCTGAAGGCTGCAGAAATAGGGCATTTTTTTTCACATCTCATTCAGAAGCATGTGTCTTCTCTCCTTTGAATCATAGGTGCCCGAGGCGTTACCTTAGAAATTCTTTCACTAGTTCTACCCTTACCTGAAGGACTTTCATCCTCCCTGCATCCATCTATTTTCACCATGAATGTCAAAATAGATGACAATTTTAGAAATACTGCAAAAACTACAGCATGGCTGGAGGTTTCCTGATCAGTTTCTTATCCATACCCAAGGATCTGGAAATTAATCTCAAAAGGGCAGCAATGCTTTAGACTGAGGTCAAGAGTAAGACACTGGAGAAGACCTAGAGAGAGACTAATTTTTTCCCATTTGCAGCAGTTTTTACATGGGTTTGAGTGGCTTTTCCCCTTAGACAAACTTCTTCCTTTACTTGTTTTTCTTTCTTTGGTGCAACACTTCATTCAAAATATTGATAAGATAAAAAACCCCCACCCCCTGAATCACATCTTAAAAATAAACATTTATCATGGTTCTTGGGGTTGGTTTTGTGGTTTTGGTGTTGGGGGTTTTTTTTAGGGATTTTGGGCATAGCTTCATGTTGAATGGAACTGTGTCAATTTGGTTGTTTAAATACAACAGAACTCATTAAGAAAATTATTTGTAGTTTTATAACTGTAAGTTGCTCTGGTTTGTTGACATGTGGGCACAGTGCTCCAATTTGTAAAAGAAAAGTTTTGCTGGATTAAAACAAAGCCAGAATGAATCCAGTTCTTTTTGATTCCTGGAATCATGATGCAGTATAAGTTTTACATCATGCAAATAGCATTAATATAATGTATTGTTAGATTACTTTGGTTTAACAGTTAAGCTGCAAGTTAACACCTAGATTGTTTTGCTTGCATGTATGAACCACTTGTACACAGTGATTCTGTTTAACTGTGGGATATTCTGTGTGCTTTTAAGAATGCCATTCAGTATACAGACTTTGGCTGTTAGTGCTCACCTGTCTGTACTATTACTATGCAGAACCTTTTACTGAGTGATGTGTGATTATTAATTCTTTTTTTTTTAATAGACACGTTCCTAGCAAAAATACAGTGCTAAACTGTAGGCCTAGTGATGGCTGAGTCTGGAATATTCTCTTCTGAGTGTAATGCAAAAAAATGCGTGTACATATGACTATCTCAGTAAATCTGGAAGGCATATATTCAACATTTACTTCCAACTAATTCCCTTTTAATGATACTCTTTTATAAAAATAGTTTTGTACTGCTGTGCATGTGTGGAGAAAAAATCTTTTTCTCTTTTGTAGTTGTCCTCCTCCGCCTTCTGTCATTACAGCTTCATATTTATGCCAGCATTTTATTCCCATTGAAATAATTTACTTTGATTATTTGTGGGGATCTATGCTTATATTATTTTGGACAGCATTTCTCTCATGTTTTTTTTTTTTTGTTTGGTTGGTTTTGGGTGTTTTTTGTGCACTGTGGAGTGTATAATAAAGAATAAGTTTAGTCATAAAATACTCATGCAGACATATAGGTGAACGATGACAAGCACAGGAATGGTGTTTAAATAGCAGGACAAGGTTTGATTTATAACTTTGTGCCTGAGAATCTGATTTAGCAGCATTCTTTGCAGGATACAGAGTTTTCCTTTTGTAAGCATTGTTTGGGAGAACACAAAGATCACAGTCCAGGAGAAACTGTATGCAAGACAGGGTTATTCAAGGAAAGGACTGACTTCACTTTGTTCCAGACGTCTCTGGCACGTTCTTTCTAGTGCTAACAGTCTCCAGTGACTACTTGTTTTTTCATATTTTTACCCAAAACTGACCCTGCTAGGTGAAATATAGACATTTGGATGCGTGCAATTTGGAACAGCTTTATAATGTGCTGGGGTTTTGTTTGTTTGCTTTGTTTTTTTTGTTTGTTTTTTTTTTTCTTGGTACTATGAAATGCTGGGTTGTTTTTTTTCTTGCTTCTATGAAGACGACAAAACGTCTAGTGTCGGCCTACTTGTGTTCTTCAGGGAAATTCCATTAACGCAGATAATCATACAGTAGTGTATCAGTTATCGTATAATGGTTTGAGAAATGTTCAGGAGCTCCTCAAATTTAATTAAAAATTGTTATAATGTTTTTAATTGATCTGTCTGAAAGGGTGCAAACAGCTGGGGATGTCTTTGGTGAAGCTGCATGAAATGATTTAGTGCCCCATAAAAATCTCCAGTTTTTTGATGAAGAGTTCTGCCAGTCTAGGTCCAGGCAAGTCTATTATCATAAAGTTACTCATGTCAGCTTTTCTCATGTTCAACTTTGGCCTAATGAAAAGGCCAAGGAAATAGGGTATAACTAAGAAAAGTTTCAGTTACAATTCCAGGAATCTTCTTAATGTTATAAGTTATTTTTGTAATTGTAGGAAAGTGTTGTTGTATTTTCTGTTTGACTGTTATGTGAAAGTAGAATGGCTGAAATGTTTTTGTCTTATTTTCCATAGTCACATTGTCCTGATGCTGGCAGATGATATGGCATGTAATCCCAGAAATCCCAAACCAGCTACTGTGTTTAGTCATAAAAACATGGAGCTAAATGTTTATGGAGATGATGTGGAAGTGGATTACAGAAGCTATGAGGTGACTGTGCTTTAATTAGATCACTGGGTCTTTGCTTTTAGTGTTGGTTTAAAAGTTTATACAACATCTGCGAAGTCTGAGGAAGTCTTTCTATTCACGTTATTGGGTTTGAGCTGGGCTTTTATTATCAACTGATAGGTTTAAAACACACAACCCTCACCCCTTTGATACTCGCTTTTGTATTTGAAATTTATTACACTAGAAACATGTTGTGTGTTGGCTATTTTAAGTAATGGATTCTCCACAGTTAAAAGAATATATGGAACTCCTTGTATGTGTTAGGAATACACGCATATTACTGAAATTTCTCTTCTTTGGAAATCGCTGGTCGGTGTCTCATCTTGCACACACTTAACACCACTGTGAAACTTCTGGCATGCAAGTGAAATGTTTATTAGGGACATCTACTTAAACTTCTAATCTTAAGCATATGCTTTTATCAAAATAAAATAAAAGCCATAACCTAATCATTACTGTAAAGTAACGATTAGAAATATGCATTCTATCACCTTTTCATTTTTGTGTAATACTGCCTCATACAGACAGTGTCTTTACCAGTTGATCTTAAATTGGACATCAGTTGCATGGTTTAGTAGTGCTATATAATCGTTGCTAAAGGTTTATAGAGGCATATTTAAGTATATAGTAGATGTTTTATTTCTCTGAGACTTTGTATAAAGAAGTGAAGATACAACACTGAAGTAGGGGTATGTTCTTTTTATCATGTTTTTTTCCTGAGTATGGATTTGTTGCTAGCATTTGAACTGTGTACATCTGCATGAAGAGGAAGCTGTGTTTTATAGGACGTTTTACAGTCACCATCCCGATTGGTCTTACCTGATCACTCAGGTGTAACCAAAATTGATCTTGGTCCCGATTGGTCTTACCTGATCACTCAGACTTGTGTAACCAAAATTGATCTTGTTTTTCCTTTCCTGAGTTGCAGAGGGAATTTAAACTTATATTTTTCTATGGTAACGCACACTAATGTTGGAGCATTTTGTGAATACATGAGCAGCTTTGGCAGAATAAAGCTATATGCTGACAGGTTTTCAGGTCAATGAAGACGTATATAGAAATTATAATGGTAGTAGACTTATTGGATATAATAAAGCAACGTGCTGATGTTGGTGGGATAAAGTAAAAGGTACCATATGATTGTGAACCTGCAGTAAAATCTCAAACAGAAAATGTCTGTTTATGCAGTTTATACTGTGCAATATTATATCTGATTAGATACAATTCATATTTTAGCATTCCATTGTTTAATTTATGTAACCCAGCCTGGAGTTGTTAATTGATATTTTTCTCTTTAGAAAATTACTTTGTTTCTATTCGTAGGTTACTGTAGAAAATTTCTTGCGTGTATTAACAGGAAGAATCCCACCAAGCACACCACGATCTAAACGTCTTCTTTCTGATGACAGAAGCAATATTCTAATATATATGACAGGTAATTACAGGTTTCTGTGTACAATTTATCGACGTTTGTTGTTCAGTTGGACGGGCCTGTTTGAAAGCATGAAATCCCGTCAGGAGTTCAAACAAACAAATAGATTTTTTTCTTTTTTTAGTATGTCATACTAATTAAGAAAAAACCTGTAAGGCAGTACTTAGCAAGTATCATTTTCAGTTTAAATGATGTAGATGCATTGTTCTAACTGTACTAATATTTTCTTTTGCTGGAGTGTGTTTAGAGAAAGAGAGTTGTGTTTGCCTTTTTTTTTTAAGAGAAACGATCAACCAGGCTGAATAGGCAAGTGTGTAGGTTAAAGGAAGATAACTTCTGATTTTTGTGTCAGGCCATGGTGGAAATGGTTTCCTGAAATTCCAAGATTCTGAAGAAATCACAAATGTAGAACTTGCTGATGCCTTTGAACAAATGTGGCAGAAAAGAAGGTAAGAAAAAAAGCATTATTTTGAGGTTAAATACTGTATTTCACAAACATGCCTGAAGTCTTACTGGAAGGCCTTGCTTACCTTCAGCAGTGATACTCTGTTGTCCACAAAATTTCATGAAAGTTTGCATTCAGAAAGAAGAGTTTTATTTTTTGCTTTCAGCTTGCTGCCGTTACATCTGCTCAACTGTATTGTTTTGACTAAACTCTCATCTTACAGTCAATCAGTGTGAACTCTTCTGTTCCTTTGGTTCCTAGCAGCTGTCCAGGTAACAAAGAAGAAAAGTATGTATATGTTGTTTCAGTTTAAAGAGAAATGGGTTAGGAGGCTGTTTTATTTCTTTCAGGTACAATGAATTGTTGTTTATTATTGATACTTGTCAAGGAGCATCCATGTATGAGCGATTTTATTCACCTAATATAATGGCCTTGGCTAGCAGCCAAGTTGGAGAAGATTCTTTATCAGTAAGTAGATTTTTGTGATTCTGAAGACGATTTTCAGAATGCCTGAGTTAAAAGCACAGGTTGTGTTCATTTTTAACTAAAAATTTCCCTTCTCAGTGCTGAATGTGTAAAGCATTTAGTTGCAAAGTGTGATTTTGACAAAACTTGTAAGGGTACCTTTCCTGCTTGTTTTTGTGTGCTGTCCCAAAGAACCAGGCTAACGATGGGTTCCTGTGCTTGCTGGCCAATTTATGCATTGCCTAGGATAGGAAGAAATTTTATGGGAAGACTACTGAGAGATGTGTGTGGGGAATATTCAATCTGGGACTACTTACACTTGATAAAAAAAAACCCAAAACCCAAAACCCAACAAACCTGCTACCTTTCACCTGCTCTAATTATATCCCAGATGAATTACAGAAGGAGCGATAGGAGAGAGATCCTAGCCAGACCAAAACCACCACGTCAGAATTACCTGAACCCGCACAGTGCTGCAAAATAAGCTGTCTCTCCCAGCCCTGTTTTCCAAGTCCTAAGAAGCTCAGGGCAGCCCACAAATCTATACTGGACCATTAAGAAGAAGAGGTTCCCTCCTTTTTGGCAAATGTGGAGATTACCAGGATACAGTCTAAAATAATGAAAATAAACAGTATTATTCAGCTTGTCAACAATATGTTTCTTCATGGCTAGTCATTTTCTTTGTATAATTTGCCTAAGAACAACAACAACAACAAAATCATGCTTAACTTTTGTAACATGCTATTACATTCTCTTCCCTTTCTTAAATGTTGAGTTTTCTCCTGCAAATGCCCAGTAACTGCTTTGTGTTGTTTTTAAGCATCAACCTGATCTTGGGATTGGCGTTCATCTTATGGACAGATACACATTCTATGTGCTAGAGTTCTTGGAAGAAATTCATCCAGCCAGTCAGACAAATATGAATGACCTAGTAAGTAGAATACTCAACATTCATGAATATGCTAATGACTTCAACAGTTTCAAAACTAATTTATTTTGTCCATAGGGTTCTCCAAATGCTTTTTGTTCTCCTGCTGTTTCTCTCGGAAGCAGCTTTGGGGGGGGGGGGAGTGGTTGTGTCTTTTTGCCATTATCAAATGTAATCGTAGTGTAACACTAAGGATTGTTCTCAGTGTGAAAGTGATTTGCTGGCTACAGAAAAAATTAACCAAAATTAGCCACATTTTTTGTTACTTGTTGAAAAATGAGTAAAGTATTCATTAAATATTAATTTCAATAGAATGAAGTAGTTGCATGTGAAAAATGATAGTAGGAAGCTTTAAAAATCAGCATAATGGATGGCAGACACTTTGCAGCTGTGGAAAGGCAGGCATTGGTATTATTTTGCAAAGGTGATTAAACAGTTAAAATTCGAACTGTGCAGTCACAAATGCCTGCAGAGACTAATTTCTCTGTATATCTGCTTAGGTTCCAGAGCAAGATATGTCCAAATCCAACAGTGTTTGCATTATATCTTGGGTAAATATTAATTGTAGCTTTCAGGTGTAAGGCAGAAAAGAAAAAAAAACAACTGCAACTATGACAAAAATCTATGAAAATGACTCTAACAGATATCTACACTGGTGAGATGACATAAAAAGTAACCCTATTTTATTTACTCTATTAACCTTTCATACCTGTTGCAATACTTGCTTCATTGTAGTAATACACTATGCTTTAGTGCCTTGTAGCTGTAAATCCTGACATGCTGTGTCAGTGATTTAAGAGCCACCACTTACAGAACACATTGTCTTTGATTCATTTCTGTAAAAGGAGCAGCTGCTCAAAAGTTTTATGCCACCCTCTGTCTACAGAGGATGGTGTTATCCTGGCTGCTAGATGTGTAGTAGAATTCACTCTAAACAGCCCACACTTGACAGATTTTATGTTGGTACAGCATGGATTCAGTGACTAAGATTCAAGATTCTTTTACTGCCATGGGAATGAAATTCTGTCCTGTGATTTTAATACCTTCTGATCATGGGATGCAGATAACTTTAAAATAAATCTTGTTAAAGAAGAATATGGAAGTTCTTTATTGTTTAAGTGTCTTCTAGCCAGTTCATTCAAACAACACTTTAGAATTTTATTCTGTAAACCAGAAAATGAATTCATGTTAAAAAAGTCAAAAAACAAGCAGTGGTTTCTACTGTATAAGACACCATCTGGGAACTGGTATAACTGCTGTAGCCCACTAGATATTAACCCAGTTGTTGTGAAAAGTGTAGAAAATTTGTTAGCTGGCCAAGCAGTTTACCTTTTGAGCTCTTTGGAGAAGATATCCAGAGAGTATCCCTTGCGTTTTTGTTTCTGCTTATATGCCAGATATTCAGGAAGAGCTGTGGGAAGTTATCTCATACTGGTAAATTCCTTACATCATGTCAGTCATCTTATCATATGTCATCAGTCTGCTAGTTGTTGCTCTGGGAAAGGAAGAGAATGGACCCGACTATATCGTGATTTGTGATGAATATGTACTGAGTCATAAAATGCATGTATTGCAGCAAACTTGACCTCTTGATTTCGAATTGGTGCTTGTCAGGCCTTCATCTGAGTGTTCCCGAATGACATGGTGTTAGTCCATGGTGAGGATATAAGCCCATTTATTTGCCAACAGTTATAGTGGGTACTTTGGCACTGGAATGCACTGTTAGTGCTGTGTTGGTGTAAGAACAAAGATATACAACTTACCCAAGTCTGTTTTCTTAAAATTAACACTTTCAAAACTTAGTATAACATATTAAGTGGCTCACTAAGTAGCTTTAAAATTATTAGCTAACGTTTAGTTGTGTGATCTTTTGATATGTCAGATGTCTGCACTTTTAGAAGTACTGTGTATTTGTTACACCACTTCTATCACATCACCTCTTTACTTTTCTCCAACCACTTTTAAAACAGCTTCTCTTCACATCCACCGAAGATTTGGATATTGAATTCCTGCAAAGAATGAGACATCTTTTTTCATAATCCACTCCACCTACTCCCCACCTGCTCCATCTGTGTTGCTAAGGGATAGCATAAAGCTGTGCAAATGACTGACTTTCCATTTGATCACAATTCCAAAAAAGTAAAGACTAAATTGAAATGTCACACATTTGAACTTTTAAAATAAGATTCAAATAAATTTCTAAGTGAGATATCATTTGTCATAAAATAGCTAAAAATGTTGTTAATAAAATTCAGGATAACAAAGTTCCAATTTTGGGGAATTGTTTAGCTTTATTTGAATAGTATCTTATTTTAAAAAAAATGGAAAAATTGACATATGAACAAATGTGGTTTGTATAGCCAGCATTTGCCTTTTCTTTTTGTCAGAAAACCTCAGTTATTAGTATTAGTCTGCTGTGATGTAATTGCTTTGCAGTCTTTCTTTTCTCACAATGATACTGGATAGGTAGATTTCTAATACTGAAGTCTTCTCAGTACTATTGCACATTTTTGTTCAAGATTCATCTCAACATCTTAGGGTAGTAAATTGTGGGACAGGTTAGAAATATTTGAGTGCAGTATCAATTTCCCAGCTTCAGTGCTGATGCAGTTGTTTTGGGACATTTAAACTCTCTTGAAAGCTTGGAAGAGAGAATTGTATAACTGCAGCATAGATTTATGCATCAAATAGCAGGATTAAAACAAATAGTTTTTATAGCTTACTTCAGATGCTTTTTTTTAATGTTTGCCCTTAGTTGGAGCAGAGTTGAAGAAAAGTGACTGCATTTTGGTGAAACTGAAACTTAAGAGGGTTTGCGTGCATTGACAAGTGGCTTTGTATGAGAAGCGTGATGCTGATGAGTCTAGTTCTTTTTCACTTCACAGGGAGCATAACAGAAAGATTTGATCTGCCCCTATCCTTTCTTTAGCAGCTGTGTGATACTCTGGCAAGAGAGTTGGGAATCATTAAAGAAGAGCTCAGTGGGTATGTGTGCTTGTATGCTTCAGTTAAAGTAAAGGTGAAAGTGAGCTGAAGTCTCCCTGGACCAGCAGCCTAATGCTGTGTACTTACAGGCTTAGATGAAAAAGACAAGGTATGAAAGAGAAACTGTAGCGGAGCGTAAAGGAGGAACAAGGAGATCCTCTGTGAAGAAAAGCCAGGTACATTGTTTCCTCTCTGGGAAACTTTCTAAATGTAGGGCTCTCTTGTCCTAAGAGGAGGAGCCACACAAACCCGTGCATTCTGTGTCAAGCTGAGCACAGAATTTCAGCTGGGACGTATGGGCTGAAACTCACAGGTTTTGTCAGTCGCAGTGTGGGACCGTTGAGGCTGCATCTGCATTGAGCTAATTGGGACCTGTGATTTTGTCCTAAGAGTGCAACCTTCGAAGAGCTGACCCATGATGTAATTAGCTGTATGAGCTCTAGATCCAGTGACTGATGGACCTGTTTGTGATTTGGAGAATTTAAGACTAAGGAAGATGAGCACCTGTGTGGAGACTGTCCTTCATACTCCTGTACATTAATCTGTTCTGTTAAATGTTGCTGGAACGTACAAGAAGTCACATAACCTCCACTGTTACTAGGTGGTCAGTGGGCTGCCCATGAGACAGCTGAATGGACAGCAGCATTTGCCCATGAAACTGTGCAGAGCACTGTAGAGCTCGTGCTCTGTCTAGCAGGGCTGTGTGTCTAGCTCCTGTGTCTAGCAGGGTTGTGTGTGTGGTTGTGAAGTGCCTTCTGATGACTGAGACATGAACTCAGCTTTCCAAGCTCATCAAGGAGGCTAGAGAGGGTGAGGCCTTTGGAAGGCACTTTAGGCTATGTAGCATTATTAATAAAAATGCAGACAAATTATTATTTATTATATTGCATCATGCACATTACAAGATCCCTTGAAATAAGGAATCTATCCAGATGGGAAATATTGGAGACTTTTGTGGCAAGTGTGGTGGGACTCGTGCAAAAAGGTGTTGTGTCCAAAATGCATGGGTTTTGCCTTGAATATCTGCTGGATACATAACAATCTGATTTTCAATAGGCATGCTGTTTTGTCAGACACTGTAAATGCTACAACAAATCTCTCACTGTTACATCTACTTATTTTCTGCAGATGTACCTTTATACATTATTGAGTCCATTGAAAACAGTTCGTTAGTTTTGGCTTCAGGTGTTGCAATGTGTGCTGGATATAGTGGATCTAATACGCAAACAAAATACATACATGAAATAAATAACAAGATATGTAGCTAATTTCTAGGTTTTACAGGATGTCTCTGTGAACTTTGTGGACATAAACCACCTTTGTTATCTGAAGATCCTAATTCTGCATCAATTTGCAGGCTATAAACTGGAAATAAGACCAAGAGATTTTTTTTTTTTCAGTCAAAATGTACATTCTTGCTTCTTTATGAATCCTTTACTGTTAGCTACTTATCAAAGTTTGTTTAATCTTGCCTGCCTCCCTGTAAATATGAAGAATTCATACCCACTTGTGCTTTTTGGAAGGTTATAACAGCACTGATGCATCTGTATTCAGAAATACATTTGTACATTTAATCACTTAGATGTAATTGATGGTTGGCTTTCACAGAAGCATTTCTAAATTCAAACAGCATAATTGTGAAGAGAGAGGTTTTCTGAAATGCATAATCAAGATGTTTATGCCTTGTAATGTTTTTGTTCAATAATTTTTTTCAGGTGTCAGTCGTACTGAAATCGGTGCAAGTTGTGTGGCATTTATTTTTCTTTTTATAGCAATTTCATTTTGGAAGGTATGTATAGAGACTGTTGAGGAATGAGGGACAGGATATAATTGTCCGTCTTGGTTTTCAGTTTCAGGTTTGTCCAAAAAGTTTGTGTGTTTCCACACCCGGGCACCGAACGGATCTCTTTCAGCGGGACCCTCAAAATGTTCTGATAACTGACTTCTTTGGCAGTGTGAGAAAGGTGGAAATTACGACAGAGACAATTTCTTTGGACCGTGACGTAGCTGGTTTTGAAAGCAAGTAAGTAGTCTCTGTAAGTCATACAAATAAGTTGTATAACTGTCTAGGAAAGAACTCTGATTTCCTGTCATTTCTTACAAAGAATCAGGGGGTTAGTATCGACCTGATACTACTGATAAAGTTGGGGTTTGTCAGCTGAAAACTTTCTGTTTAAAAGTTCTCACTGCTTTATTCAGTCTTGTAAATAAATACTGCTGAAGACCAAGGTGTGGATGTCAACAAGAAAACAAATTAATCGAAAATTTTCTTTCTTCCTTAGCATTTCTTTTTTAATGTGCAGAAGCATTTTGTTACTGTCAGTTCCTGCTTGTAATAGCTTACTCCCTCAGTTAAGCTCTGAGTATAAGCCAACAGTTAGTTTTTTCATTACAACTAACTTTTTAATAAATGCTTTTGCTCCTGTTCTGTGAATTCTCTGGCTTTTGACATTAACTGTCCTGAGAATTTCTGTTGCTGAGATGCAACAATTCATTTGAATAAACTGCTGGTGCAAGTTCATTGATAGTAGTTGTAACAGGGCATCTATTACTTTGTGGATGAAGAAAGAATTATAAACGGTGTATTTTTGGTATTCTGTTGCCACCTATTGGGAACATGGGAAGGACGATGTGCTTGTACTGTAGAGTTTATTTAGCATTGTACTTCCATTTCTGTTGCATCGTTTGTTTCATGATACTGTCCTCTAGGAGGGGAAAAAAAAGAGGAGGATTGAAATAGTCTGCTATACCAGGGATGAAATATTTTTCAACACATAAATTTATGTAAATTATTGTCTATCTTGTTGTTTACTGTTGCTCAAATCAAAGAACAAGTTAGTGGATAACAGTTTTATTAATTTTAATGATAACAGTAACTCTGATCCTCATAATTAAAAATACCTTGCACAGTTTAGTGTATTTCATACTTTATTTCCATACTGTATTTTTATGTGTATCATGCACGTTAGTACTAACCATATATATCTTAAGCTAATTTTGTGAGTCCTTAATTTAAACCAGTATTTACTGATACTAAGTTGTTTTTTTCTCTGAAGAGTAAAAAAGGTTTTGGCAAATAACAGACGTTTTGCCAGTCAAAAAACATGATGAAAAGGTACCTATGTGGGTTTCTAATTTGTAGACAGTTAAAAGGAGAAATAGGTTTTGGACAATTTTACTGTTCTGAAGCAGGAAATGACTGGTTGGGATTTTCAGCTTTTATTTTTTAGATAGTTTGGAGCCAATATATGAGGGCTTTTTAATATGAGGGCTTTTTAGGTATGTGACACACTACTGAATTGGACACATGGAAGCAATGTTGAGCAATGGGCACTCATGCACAGAGAGGAGTATTGTCCTTGTGAAATGTTCTGATATTTAACGAAAGCTGTATTACATTATCATGGCAATTCCAGTTAACTTAAATCTGTGAAATTGGAAGGGACGGGAACATGCTGGTTTAATAGCTAAATAGTTCTCCTCTAGCTTGAGAGAGTCTTTTGAGAATGTGTATGCCTAGGAGTGGAAGCACACAGCAGCAGCTTGTGGAATACTGCCTCGTGTCTGTAATGTGTATGACCATTTTTAAGTGGTCTCATGTAAAACAGTAAGTTATTCATTGCACTCTATCCAGATACAATCTTCCAAAAAAAGTACTTCAGTTTTCAGTTTCTTGTTCCCACTTTGGGAAGAGTTTATAGGGAATGTGATTTTAATGGAGAAGAAAGCATGGACTTTGTAGAAAAGTGCTGGAAAATTGTAGTATATCTGTATAGATAGCAATGTGGAGTGCTTAATAAATTCCTTAAACAGACTTCTGAGGTCAATACCTCTGGTATGACAAATCTGTTTCGCTACAACAAATTTAAGAATTATAGCTTGAAGTGAATTTATTAATTAAAAATGTTAATGCTTTCTAAAAATGCAGTTTCTGAGGGTCTGCTCTGCAAGTACTAGTTACTCTGGGTTTATTTGAAGAATATTATAAATGTTACACACATCTCTTTCTGAGGATGTTAAATCAGAACACTTCACAAATTATGTGGTCTTCACATAAATACTACCCAGATTGTCCCAAGTCAATGTAAGAATGACTCTTGAATGAAAGAATGTGAGTGCATATCCTTAACCTCCTCAGTGTTGGTTAAACCATTCTGTGCCTTTTGGGAGTGTGATGGCTGTTGACACCCCAGGTTGCACTCTTATCTAAAATAGCTAGGGAGAGATGGGGCTAGCACAGCCTGGTTTATTCTTGTGGGTATCATTGGGAGAGATCTAAACCAATCTTATTAAAAATAAATAATCCTTCTAAATTAGTCATGAATAATCTTGTTCATGCCTAATGTTTTAAAAGCCTTTGAGAAGAGGAAAGAAGGTGAAGTAGAATTGAACTGGTACCACTTAAAGGTTTGCAAGAAGAATTTACCAGGAATTATCTGATAGATCACAAATATATACTACTAACAGAAATTTTGTTGTATTACCTTAATTACTGAGTGTCCAGACCTTTTTTTTTCTTCTGGCAAAATCTATGCAGAGTCTTGTCTTTTCCTTTTTTCTGTATTGCATTCGGTTACATTTTTTTTCCTAAAAGATTTTCAGAGGTTTTATTGGTTTAGTATTTGTTATAGTCTCTCGGCTTCATTCCTTTATGAATAATTTCCTTTTTGTTTTATTCTTGCCTACATGTTAGCTTGTTACTGTTTTTCTTTTCCTTTCACACACTGGTGGCAGTAGAATACTACAGAATATTTGTGTTATGGCACATAACCAGAAAGTGAAATGCAGACCTCAGCTCTGACGTAGTCTTAAGTAATCTGTGTTAGATCTGATTTATTTGTTTTAAAGTTGCAAGTGTCATATGTGCAGACAAGGGTATTAAAAAAACAAACGAACAAAAGAGATAAACCACTGATTACACGGGTAATGAGTAAAGAAGATGCCCTCACGTGAGGCATGAACATGTATTGGGATTGTAGTGCTGGCAGGCTGTTCAAGTTTTCGTCTAACTCACTGCTGTGGCTTTGCTAAATCTTTTCAACAGAACTCTTTTTTTTTTTTTGTTACACAATTGCTTAGCAATTACTGTGTAATACGGATCCACTCCCAAGCTCAGCGTGAGCAATCGCTGTGCAACCGAATCAGAACTGTCAGTTTCATGTTGAGCACAAGCCATGACATTTGACGAGTGAGGCCTTTGAAGCTTTGGCTGAGACTCATACAAAGAAACAACTAGCAATTAACCGAAAGAAGAGGCTTTCCTTCTATCTATCCCCATAGCAGTAGGTGAATATTTGTGAGTAAAAGCTTTAAAAAAAAAAAAAAAAAAGAAGAATCCTCTGCTGTTCCTGCCTTCATAGCAGTTTCAATCTAAACTATGTTCACTTCAAAGGGCTTGTTCTGCAGCTGCCGCAGTCCTGACTGGGTTTGTATCTGCCAATTTTAGCACAAAACCTGACAGTCTAGGGGTTCTGGGGCTTCAGCTGATTATATTTCGCCTAAATCCCCATGAAAGAGCAAAAAGTAAACATTAAGGAGTAGAAGAAATCCTGCATCCTTGGAGAAGGAGCCTTGCAGAGTTTAGTACATCTAATAAATTAGGAGTGTGTCTCTTAAACTTGGATTGTAACTCTACAGCCAGTTGGAACACTTCCCCCTTTTCAGCTTCTGTCATGAGGAAAAGATGTGTATCAGCGGAAAGTGTCGGTTAAAATTGGGATGAATATTTCTCTTGAGGGTAGTAAGAAGTGAATTAAAGACAGCATCATATAAAACGTTCATAGTTTCATTGCTTTTGAGAATTGGGCTTCATATTTAATACTTCTGTAAGGAGAATTGTGGTACTACTGGTAGTGACTGTTTTCCTAAGAATAAATAAATTGGTCACTTGTGTTAGGAAGGATGCTTGTGTAACAGAGAATAATTATGAGTAATTGGTTCATTTGCAGTACACTAATAGCTGATGTTCTCTCAATCTACTTCTGTGTGTGTGTGTGTGTGTTAGTGTCTCTTTTCTGTCTCTTTCCTGTCCTTTCTTCTTTTCCACCAGTTATATTGTTTGATGTACTTAGTAAGTAAAGCTGCTGCTGTATGTACCTGAATCCACGGGGATCCCGTTTGCGAACCAATAGGTAATTTTTTTTGGCTAGTAGATGCTGTTCAGCTCAGGCTTTTCCTAAAATAAAAAAGGCTGGGTTTGTTCTGAGATCACCATTCATTTTTTTTACCAGATGCCTCAGATTTGTAAAACTTGAAAGAATTACAAATCACTTTTAGGACTAATTCTGAAAGCTGCTCGTCTCCAAGAAATGCCGAGTTTATCAATGATAAATTCACATCAGCTTTTTTTTTTTTTTTATTATTATTATTATTATT
>NW_009648332.1:9345566-9357266 GCF_000708025.1 Charadrius vociferus | reverse complement strand
GGGGGGGAGGCTGGCGGTGGGCTTTGGTGCTTCCCACCCCCTCGCCCTCCTGTGTATGATCAGTTTGAAATTGCTGTAGGTGGGGAGGGAAACGGGGAGTGGAACTTTTTTTGTTGTTTGGTGTAAATTTGAGGGGATAACGCAAGGCTTTTATTTTTCTGCTTTTCCCGTTGGACAGCAACCTTGTGGAGATGTGACCTGTTTCAGTTTCAGAGTAATGTATAAACAGAAAAAGTACTTATAAATTAGCAGGTCTTTACTAATCTGTGTTGAATTGACAGTGGGGTTATGAAGCTGTTAATTCCAGGCAGCATTGTTTTTCTGAAAACATCTTCGGATGGATTTAACATTTCTTTTTTTCACGCAATATGCTAATCAGTTACACATGTAGTGTATTTTCCTCTGATGTCTTACCATTATAGCAGAATAAATTTGTAAGCATGGATTTTTTGATCCATATGTGTTTTAATAGTCTACAAGTAATGAAAAGATGGGTGAACTAATACTTGCTATTAAATATTATCGCTATCTTTCTTAAAGTATTTTGTAAATATTTGGTTTTTCTTTGCTTGCCCAGAGGTAGATGAATATATACACATGCACATATACATACACTCCTATACCTGTTAGTTGCATTACCTTGAAAAGTTCTTTTACACTAAAATTAATATGAAGGCTGTAGTAGGAGAAAGTGTATAGGTGGGTACAATTTCACTGGTATAACATCAGTATAAAATCAATAAGGATGACTAACAATACCAAAAGGAACTGCAGGTATAAATTGAGCTGGGAAGACTTTAAATACGCTAAAGTGTTATGCTTGGTAATTACAGTCCCTATTTAGCAAGCTATTTTAAAAAGTCAGCTTTGAACAATATATTATTCGTTCATTTGAAAGGATTTTTTTGACCATGCTTTTTGCCAGATCTTGTTTTGGGTTTTGTGGGGTTTTTTTTTGTAAGAAAATATGCTTTGTTGCAAAACTATAGCTCCTGAGTCAGATTTTCTTTGGTCTTGGACAATTTTTTCCCCTCTTCCTCCAACTTTCAGTGGGGTTTTGTGTGGCATCCTGCACTTCTATGAGAAATCTTCGACTGTTAGAACCAGGTTGTGCTTCTATCATTTCACATTGTTTTCCATAGAATGCTGCTTTGCTGAACCTACATGTAGTTATTGCTATGTATAATTTTAATAGGCATTGACATCAAAACAAACCTCTTGGTCTGTAGAGGTGCTGTGAAGCACACGCTAGTCCACGGCAGTGTTTTTGTTAACTTCAGGTTTTGAATCAAGTCCAGAAGCTACATGTTCTTCATAAGTGATTTGCATATGGCAATTGACTTATACACATAATAGTGTTAGGTGATAGGTAAGTAATGACTAAAATTGTTGCATGGCAGATTTAGAGCAATGTCTTGAATAAATCTAGTAGATTTTGACATCATCTAGATAGCTGAGAATATCCAGAAATCATAGGATGTTCAGTCCAGGTGTTTTATTTCGTTTTCTATACCTACTCCTTTTTACACCTTTCTTATGTAGCATTCTTATTTTGTCTCATTATTTTTTCTTCGTCTCGTCTCCCTTGTGTGATATTTACCTGCTATTATTTTTGCAGTTGGGTGGGCTGCCCTATAATTCTAGTCTCCTGAATTGCTCGTTAGTCTTTCTGGTGCTCTTTATATGGAGGTCCTGGCTTGATCTTCTTGCTTTGCTGTCCAGGTGCTAAATAGAAATTAATGACTAGTCTTAGAGGTGCTTCTGTAGGTGTGTACTGATGCTCAAGACAACCATTTAAACAGCTGTACTATTTGGCATAACTCTGACCAGGAACTATTTTCATGTAATTTTGGCATGTTTTCAATAGTTTGAGATTTTTTTTTATAGACATTATCATGCTATTACTATTATTTATTTCCTGTCAAAAGTACCAGAGCTGCAGTTGATGTTTGTTAGGATACACTTTTTGTGTGATTAAGAAGAAAATTTCTAGGAGGTAGAGAAGTTATGGGCAAAGGGCAAACAGGCAGCTTGAAGCAGTGATTATGGGATTGTTAGTTCTTTGGAATTTAGTGGCCAAGCATACGTTAGCGTTCCTTATGCCCCAGAAATGAATCTGGACACATGACTATTAAGTCGGCACGGCTCAAGCAACATTACTGTTTGTTTTGGTTTGTGGGTTTTGTTTTGTTTTTTTTTTTTTTTTAATATGGTATTAAGGCATATGCAAATGCTCTTAGTCTTTCCCTGTTTCGATATTGTGAAAAAGCTTACACTTGTTTGAGTGCCTGAGGGATTACCTTCCAGATGGTCAGAGATTTCTGCCACTGAAAATTCATGTCTTGCCCAAAGCTGCGGGGGACAAAGGGGCATTCTGCCTTCACAACACATTTATATAACTGATGGCTAAAAGACCATAAAATGATCTCTATCTGCATCTCCCAGCCCTCCCAATAGGAGAGGCTTTTCTCAAGTCAGGTGTTTGGTGGACCAAAGCTTTTGTCATATAGCTATTAAATTTATTACTTAAATACAATTCCTTGAAGCCCTATTGATTTTGGTAAACTACATGATGGTCTGGAAGATAGTAAGATGTTTCCCTGCACTGCTTATTTCTGAAGGCTCTACTACACTCGGAGAAATTGTGGTTCGTAGTGGGCATACTAAGGGCCCTAGTTCTTTAGCAACAAAGTGAAATGTGAGTTGTGAGAGGAGAAGAGCTGAAATCCAAAAAAAGTATTTCTAGCCATTTCTTTTCTATCAAGTTAGCTGTTTGAATAGACTAGTGCGAATTTCTGGCAACAGAAGAGCAAGAAAGTCACAATTGCATCAAAGGATGGAAAAAAACCCTAGAGGTGATTACAAAAGGCAATTCTGATCACATAAAGAAGTGGATTTACAGATGGCTTGCTGAACACTGTTTAATATTACTTTACAAAATGAGATTGTTTTATGTGCTTGGTCAAGGGTATCCGAAATCTATAGAAACTGTGGGAGGGGAAATAACAGATGCTGAATATGTCTACCAAAGTGCCCGAGCTACTGCTAAGATTATTGTGTGAAATTTGTAGGACAGCAGAATATTATCTGTGTGGAAAGATTGATCTTTCAGGAAAAGAAACTAGTTCTATAAACAAAGAACTTACTGCAAAATCGGATTTATTCAGCATTTTTGCAGGTGGGAGACCGTGATTGCTCGAAAGGTTGGTGTTGGTAAATACCAGGAGAAACAAACAAAAAGTAGTGAAACACAGTAGAGTGTTTTGCATCCCCTGAAGTGCAAAAAGAAAAAGAGAGGAAAGTGTACTACAAAGAGAGTTGGAGGAATTCAAGGGTTGGATATGTTGTAGTGTCTTTTGAATCCTAGCAAACTCAATTCAGTTGGCTCCAGTTACTATTTAGAGGTTTCTGGGGCTGCAAAGGAATATAGTGGTAACTATGGATGTTCAGCTTTCATAGAACGGTGACGGCCTATCTCTGTTCTGCCAGTTACTGTTAAAAAAGCAAGACTATATTGGCCACAACTTTACATCATATTGAAAAAGCACTAGAAAGCATGAAAACCCCTTAGTCATCTGCCTAGAGGTCAGATCTAACTTGGAACATAAAGACAGGCAGGATTTCTCTTTCACGAAATGAACTGGAAGTTCCTACTGTGCGTTTATGTGTAGAGGCGTGTTCAGATTTTGTAACAGAGCACCAGAATTTGTTACCGCTGAAAGCAGTATATTCTCATATCATAAATGGAACAAACACATTTTCATTGCAAACTGAAATTACTAGGTTTTATATAACCAAACTATGTTTCTCGTGGATGTGGGAATGATTCAAATCATTGGACTTCCAAAAAATATAAATTGAAACTATCAGTATTGTTTATGGAATTCCATTTTCACTTTGTACATACTATACGTAATTAGAGCACAGCCTTACCTGGATAGCATTCTGGTGACTGGCAGGAATGAGGATTTAGAGGCAAATTTGGAGAGGGAGAGTGTGTCTGCCTCCCGCTCCTGCTGAGTGTTCAGGCATGAACAGCTCAATCCAGTAGTTCCCAAGAGAAGGCAAGACCACCATGGAGGCTAGGATTTCCTTTCTTTTGGGGAAGGGAAGAATAAATGTTGAGTATTGGTATTCACAGTTGCTTTGGCATAAATTCCTTGAATTATATGATAGCTATTTTAAGTTTCTATTTCTACTGGTTAAAAAAAAAATGTTGCTGAAGTCTAGCGGACGTACAAATTTGTTCCAGTACTAAGGGCATGGTTGCTCAGAAACGGAAACAATTAACCATGTTGCATCTTCCTTCTGCCTCCCACTGCTGGATTTTTAATTTTATAGTGGTATTTTCTGTGTAATTCTCTGTGTAATTGCTATGTAAAAAATAACAAAAAAATAATTCTGCGGGGACCAGAGGCAGAAGAAAAGACTGAGTAATACAGGCCATGTATTGGTACCTTTATAGACACCCTGATGGAAGGATAAGGAAGAAGTCTGCTAATCTTTTAGAATAACCTTCAACAGATTATAATCTTGAAATTGATGGTATGGTTTTGACTCTTATGTTTCTTATCTCAATATTTTAAAATGTGTATTAGATTATTATTTTTTTCAGTGATGAATGATAAACGACAGACATTTTGATTCATACAGCTTCAGAAGGTGTGTGGAAGGGTACTTTGCAGAAGCGGGCGTACTTATTCTGCAAAAAGTTTGAATTCACATTTAACAGTAAGAATCTGAGTACCTCCATCCAGTTAACCATTACTGAAAGCGGGTTTGCTGGCCTGGGACATTGTATGTTCTTAACCCAAAGCTGAGCTCATTTATGCTGCTTAGGAAAGCCAAATTGGTTGTCAGAGCAAGCCACTAAAATGCATATCCCGCATTACGTATCTGTACCGTAGCTGGTCCCGGTAGTTTGTTAGTCTGTTTAACTTGTACTCCGCTGGCGTAGCAGAGCCTGCTGCCCTCGCTGGGAGGGAGATTAGCTGCAAGGAGAGAACAGATGGTCTTTCTGCTCCTCACTGAGGGCACTGTATCATGGAGGGGGCAGAGTTAATCTGTGGCTAGGACGTGCTAGCCAGAGTGGCTGAAGGCGTCCTGCTGGACGGCACGACTTGCTTTTCAGTTTGCGCAGAGCCCATATGGGCTCTTAGAAGGACGGGAGGGCTGGGGCTGCCTGATGCCAATATGTTTTCCCCATGGCTGCCTTCCTGGAACTGCAGTCCAGGGCGACGGTTCTGCTGGCAGAAGCTTTCCTAAACTAGGGACAAATCTGGCTTGGAGATTATACATCTGAATTTCCTCCTGAGCAGCACGGCGGTCTGAAAGATAGGAACGGTTAGATTTTCTATGCAATCGGAAAGATTACTTGAGTATAAACTGTGTGAAAGAAGCAGATAAGAGTATGTATTTCCTGTAGTTCCCCAGTAGCTATTTAAATTTGACAGGTGGGGTAGTGCATATAATATTATAATTGTATTAAATAATTCAAATGAGATTAAAATCGGAAAGGGTTATTTATATTCCTGGACGATTTCTGGTCCTATGTTACCTGCAAATGAGACATGTTGCCATAGGCATGTTTCAGCTGCTCTAAAATTTCAGTAATATTTTTCTGTTTGAAATAGTAGGACAAAAGTTACATCTCTACATATTTGGCAATTTATGACTCAGTTTGTGAGAATATAATGAACCCTGTAGTTACTGTAAGGTTTATCTCAATTTAACTGTAACATAATATTTAAGCTTCATAGTTCCCCACTGACTAGTATTTTTTTTTCTGTTGGTTACTTAAGAGTCTGAACCATGACTTCCCGCTAGAATAAAATAGGAATGAAGACTGCTTGCTGTAGGTCTAAATTTTATCTGGGGAATTGGAGCAGAACAGCCACTAAGTGAAACTGCTCTAAATCTCAGCCATAGAGGACGTAACCTCTGTTTCTTCCTTAGCTGTCAAATAGAGTGCCCTAGTTCCTTTTTCCTTTGTGTGTGGTTTCCATCTGATACAGTTTTTATTAATAGGTACTTTATTACAAAATATTCTGAGCTGAATTCTATCTTATTAGGTGCTTAGGATTTTTTAAAAATGTCTCCATAAAAATATACGGTGTATCTGTAAAATAGATAAATCTGCACTCTGCTGTAATGTTTTAAAACTGGAAACTGTGTATACGCACAAAAAATGTGGTTAGATGGAAAATTGTCCTTAAAACAGAGTATTTCTAAGTGGTTTGCAAATATAATGGCACTATGGGAAAATATTAGACTGCATATTAATCTGTGGGTTTATCAAGTGATTTAGGAAGGACAGGAGAAAGTATTATGCTAGCTGTGGCAGGAAGACTTCATGCCATAGATTCAAAGGTGGGTTACGTCAGTGGTAGCTCTAAATATTTTATGGTGATGATTTTTATTTTTAAGTGATGTGTGTTTGTCTGTTCAGTTACCAATGAGTGAACATCCAGGAAGCAGCATGAAAACAGCTTCCCTAGTGGCCATTCTCGGGGATGCTTCCAGCAGCACTGGTGGCTATTGAGAGGTTATGGAGAGGGTCACAGTTCCAGTTTGGTGATGGAGTGTGGGGAAAAAAAGAAAGTACTGGTGGTGTACATATTCTGCAAACAGAGGGCTTCCATTACTGGTCACAAAATCCTTATTATATCGCACTATCAGGGTTTTATGCAGACATAATTATTTCTTTAACACCGTGAGAGAGTATGCATGAGTCATTTGGTAATTATGTGCCAAATTATGACTGTTCTTAAATTCAGCTAATACTAAATATAAAGCATTTAAAATTACAGTGCAGTTCTTAAAAGATTATCATTATCACTGTATTGAATTTTGTGTACACATATGTGAGTTTTACGGCTGGTAATAATAGATGCAAGAGATGCCTTAGAGTAATAGTGATTAGTAGTGTGACATGGAATTTATTTATGGTAGTACATCACCCAAGAGGTATTTAGTTGAGTTTTTAGATATCCTAGATAATTGTTTCTTACTGATTTCAAACTCTTTCTTTCCACTTTCTCTGGATGTAAAATGAAGTCCTTTACAAGACGGATTGAGACTGGAAAAAGAAAAGGGGGGGAGGGGGAGGGGGGCAGGAAGCTCATTTTACATGTCAGTGATTATATCATAAAGTGCAACTATGGAACAGACCTAATCACTGTGTGACTGTTGCCTATATCTGGCTGTAAGCATAAGAGAAAGCTGCAGAAGCTATGGCTGATACAGATATCATTAGAAAGGAAATCCCACTTACTGAGGAAATCCTGCCATCTTTTAATACGCCAAATGAATATGTAACCTGCACATGGTAACAAACTGAAGTCTCAGTAAAGCTAGCGTAATATAAATTGAAACAGGGAATAATTAATGTATTAATGCATTTTGTGCCTACTGTGCTCATCTAGCAGTTAGATTATTTTGCTAGTTGTAATCGGAATTGTACAAAAGAATAATTATATGATAGAGCTAACTTCACAAGAGATTTTAAAAGAAAAAATTGCTGAAACGAAGTGAAACAAATTGTAGATTATTTGTTCTCACTGATAATTGTCCTTATAAAATAAAAGAGTAATTTTTAGGTATGCCTCTTTTCAGACTGAATCGGAAAAAAATAATAGGAGAGGAGGGAATCAGGAAATCAATATAATCAGAAATAACAGCAATGTACATGTTAGTTGTCTACCTAAGTCAATAAACATAATGTGTTTCTGGTTATAAAACCTCAAGTTAAGGAAGATTTCCATGTTCCTAATATGTGACAAAAAGGTGAATTATTATTGTTGAGGCAAACGGATATTGAATGCAACCCATCCCCAAACAAACTAATGCAAAATCAATCTCGGGGTTGAATTCTATGAAATAGTAATTTTCTTAGTTTGTAAAGCCTTTCTATTTTTTGCTCATATTATTGATACTGCTTAAGAGGACAACAGTATTAAAGGTGAATTAATTTTACCAGAGTTTGTTTCAATAGCCTACTGCACTGAACTGGACCAAACTGTCTCCAGCACAGCCCTGCCTGTGTGCATTGCAGAGTAAAGTTAGGGGACAGATTCAGGTAATCACCTTAGAGTAAAACTTTAGTCCAGGAATGCTACTTTTGGACCTTTAGTGAGTGACATAGTTAATCTGTTTGTTGCTAATAGCTTGGTGTGGATTATTGTTTTCAATGCTCAGTCCTGTATCTTGGATGAATTTTGTGTAATTGTTTAATCAGCTCGGTCTGACTGAACACCTCTGTTTGAGTTACTTTTTGTCAGTAAGGTAGGAAGTACTTGTGAGAGGTTCATCCTATCTGGAGCAGAAAAATACGACGTTGTCCTGTAGAAAATAACAAGGGAGCATCTCCTTTACATTAATTCAAGGAAAAGCAAAACTTCAAGAACAAATCTGCATTGAAGAATTTAGGGGTAAACTTAAATATTCTCGGGAAAAATAGATTTAAAATAGAACCTTAGTGAAGAGTGTTTGGAAATGGCTCAAGCCTTTGCACATACTTAATCTGTGTGTTGGCATATGCAGTTTGTTTCCTGCAGGTTATAGACCAACTTGATAACAGACTGTGTGCTAATTTTAAGAAATATTTTATTAAAGTGACCAGAAGTATTTTTTCTGTGACGGGGAGATTGGAACTGATGTTAATCTGTGGTGGTAGTGCAGAAAATAACTCACTTCTCGTTTTATCTTGCTTAGTCTATGTGAAACAACAGTGATTATTTTTCTTTAAAAAAAAAAAAGTTAACACACAAGGTCTTTGTTTCTTAAGCGTTACTGTTTTCAAAAATTGCTTTATCTTACATGTACTGGTGTGTTTATTCATATACTTTACCTGAATAATAGTCAGATTAAAAGAAAGAAAGAAATGTACTCAGACATTTAAAACCCAAACAAACAAAACCCCTAAAAAGCCCCATTTCAATTGCTAGTTTTCAGAATTTAGCAAAACTTAGAATTTTTCCAGTTACTACTGTGAAATACCAGGAATCTCATCTGGTACAGTATGCAGCACCTTAGTCAAGGAACTATTGTTATAAGCAGATAAGATTAAAAAAAGTCATTGGGTTTGATGAAAACCTGCATGAGCAGTGGGGAAAAAAGCCAAAGTTACCATAGCAACCACCACTGCTTTAGACAGAAGCTAAGTAGAAAGAGGAAAAATGTAACAGAAAGTATGAGGGCCATTTCATAAAGCATTAAAAATTAAAAATAATATTTTAAGGCAAATAAGATTAATACTCAGCTTTTATCACTTAGAAATCCCTGATAAGCAGCAGATTGTCTTTAAAATAAAAATGAGGACCACTATTAATAAAGAAGTCTTAGTGTGAGAGTCTGTTAGACCCTATTAAGGAGATACTTTTGTGAATTTGGTGAAAATTGGGTGAAAGTTTTATGAGGTTGTGGGGGGTGGTTGTGTTTTTATTTTCGTCCCTCCAGACAGTTTTCTGAGTAACTGCAGTCTTAACCTGTGTGGTAGAATAGGCTCTGAAAATGTCTTTCATGGTATAAACATATCCAAAAGTCTTCCTACTGAATGTGGTCTCACAGTGGGAACACTGCAAGTTCTTCATGGGATGGTATGTTGGGTCAACTGACTGCAGAGCGCTCCCTTCAGTACAGGAGTGGCAAAGGCAGCTTTAAAATTCTTGGACATCAAAATTTCAATAAAGAGCAGTGTTGGTATGTTTAGGGGTGCGAGTTGCCTATACATAACAGGCTTATGTAAAATGTGTACAGTCAGTTGCCTGTGCCTTTGTGTCTGAATCTATGTTCTGATATCAGTCATTAATTTAAAGGCTGCGCTCGCTACTTCTTTTTTGTACTTGCTGTCTTTGAGTAGAGTCAGCATTCTGCAGTGATTTGGTATTGGGTATGAAGTCTAGTGTTTTGCCTATATATTGCTTCACAGTTGTGCAAAATTAGATTTTTACGTGGGTGAGCATCAAATGTACATGGGACAAAATTGCAGGCATTGTTTCTTTTCTACTTCTTATGTAGCTATTAAGTCTTAAATTTGATCTTAGTCCTCATAGAGCAAAATGGCTCATGTTGGAACCTTAAGCAAATAAGAAAACTGAAAAATGCACTTTAATGTTCTATTCTGAAAGAGTGCTTTGTATGAGTATTGAAACAATCTAAAAGTTTGAGTACAGAAAGGGAAACAAAAAACACTTTATCTTTTCTTCAAAATGCAGTCTGACTTGCGTCTTGCCTTCTTTTCAAAAGACTGTGGTGGTGTCTGCTTGGTTGCGGCACACTTATCCTCTGATATTGTCAGAATATGATTCTATCATATAGTAGTAGGTAGTACTTACCTGTCCCAGACAGTATCATAGCCTGGGGCTTCGCATACATGTCAGTGCAGTTGTTACTGGTGTCTGTTTCTTCTGGGAGAAGAAGCATTGTTTCTGAATGAACAGATTTTGGTTATTTTATAAACCACTGTGAAATGAAAATGTTTTCCTCCCCTCTCATACAGAAGTTTATAGAAGGGTAAAAAGTTTTGCATTACTCCCCAAAGCCTTCCTGGGAATCTAAAGAAACATTTGTGATGAGTTCCTCATCGTAAAGCGGGCATAGTATTTTTTTGTCTTCTGATACTGAATGAGTTACAAATATATGTCTATATTGAAGTGAGAACTGAAACTGATTAAGCTGAAATAATGAAATAATGAATGTTGTAAAAAAGAAAGGTGGTGTGAATTTCTGTAAACGTTTAAGGTCCCTACTCTGGAAACTTCAGGTGGGAGATCTAGAAGCACTTTGACACTGATCTCTTGTTTATTTAATTGCCTCATCTAAAAAACATTTTATAGTGCCTCTGTAGCATGACTTCTGCTCCAGATTAAATGCAACAGACTTCTTACTACAGTATGTGAATTTTCCTTAGGAATAACTATGTCAAAAATGTATTCTGGATCAGTTCAGTGTTTAAATACAAGTCCTACGTGGCATATTTAATGAATTCTTGTCTGTTATCAGGCTGGGGTTTGACCTAAGAAAAAAACTTTTCCAGCGTGGCTTCACCTAGTAAAGTTTTATACTGGGGCAGTGTATTACAAAGCAGCCAGCTTATAAGCGCACACGAATGGGACGGCCAGGACCTGTTGTGACAAAGGCAGTGTAGGTGCTTGTTCCTGCTGCAGTTGTACTTAATCACCGGTGGTTGCTGCCCTTGATGAGCTCTCTTTCGTCCAGACAGAGCCCTTTTTGCTGTGTGCCTGCCTCTGCATGGGGTTTGATCCAAAAGTCCTATAGAAATCTTCCAAATCTTGGTGTGCAGCCTTGTTATCACATAATGCAATCTGTTAAGACTGTTGAGATATGTATGGTACGCTCTGACAAGGCACTGTTGACATGTACTTCAAATTAGAAACTCATAAACATTACATTATGAAACAGTTTTCTACATCTCTGTTAAGCTCCTGCATAACTTAAACCAAGAAAAATGGGTATTGTTTTCTAGCTGGTATTTTGTTCTATATTTTTATAGATGTGTGTAAACTTAGAAGTGCAGTGCTGTTACTGGGTCGTGCAGGCTTGAAATATTAAGCATGTTGTGAGAAAATGCGGTCTGTCACTAATGTCACAAGGTACGAACACAACCGAGCTCTGACTATTTTGGTAGATTAAACTAAACCCCACTAGGTGGTGCAAGCAAATAAATCACCTTGCAAAATA
>NW_009648332.1:9339921-9345548 GCF_000708025.1 Charadrius vociferus | reverse complement strand
GTCTTTCAGTAAATTAAAATATAGTCTTGTTTTTTTTCTTTTGTGATAATGCACAATAGTTATTAAAATTTAGGATTGAACTCTGTCTTAGACTGCTCTTTCCACGTACAAGCAAAAAAGTGCATTCTGGTTTTGACTTAGATTTGCATATCTGCCCTTCTTATAGTGTAGGTTGGTGTCATGGTGCTGTATTCATAGCTGGGGTGGTGGCTCACAGAGGAAGTAACAGAGGACTTCCACCGTATTTTGCTGTGCTATCAGACATGGCTACTGTGAAATAATATCCGTGCCAGGGGCTTACTGAGGCATTTTCAGACTTAGCATCTGCTTGGAGCGTTCTCTCTCAGGATCTCTCCTGTTGTTGTTTATCCTCTGCCAGTTTCACTTTGGATTTGCTTACCTTTACAGCAGTATTGTGTACATACAATTGAAATTATTTGTTTATGAGAAAACCAGCTTTCAAACAGTAAGTCACCATAGTGGACTGTCAGTTTACTGTCCTGATAGAAGTAGAGTGAATAAGGTTCCAGTAGAAGATAATTTTTGAAATACAACGTATGTGTTTGGTCTGTAAAGGTTAATGTAGTATCTCTAATAGATCTGTATTCTCTCTAATTATGTTCTGTTTAAAAAAAAAACCAAACAAAAAAACAAACCAGAAAACCACAAAACAAAACCCCAAACTTGCAAACACCCCTGCTAGAGTTGATTATAATATAACGTTATCTGTTTGTGTTGCAGTGGCTATACCATTGTCTTGAATTTAGTCTATATATTATCTCAATAGCCCATTTTATAACTGTTTTTTCTTTTTGTCCTCCTCCTCCTCTGCATTGAAAAGTCCTCTTGTGTAATGGTGGTTTTACTAAAGATGCACTGGTAGTTGGTCAACATCTTTTTATAGACATAAGGTCAGTAGCAAAAGTATTTGAATAACAAAAAAAAAATCCACATTCTTGAGATAAGTAGAAATCCCTGTGGTCTTCCACTTATGGAGAGCCATCAGCACTGCCATTTTCTTGTCATAAATCATGTTTTAACAGAGTTTGTATGGCTTTCCAGTGGACCCAGGCTGCCAACTCTTCTGAGAAGGCAATGGCACTATGGTTCTGCCATGATACTGAGGAAACCCCTGCCTGTGCTGAAGGACAGGTGCTGTACTGAAAATGTTGTCCGCTGCTCAGCAGTCTGCTTGAGTTAGCAGGTGTTCTTATTGCTGTTTTCCCCACTATATCTGTCTTTCAGGCCTTTCTCAATGAATATAGTGCGTCAGTAAATACTATATTATCAAGTTTCAGTCCAGGATTCTGTAATAAGACAATAACTGCAGTGACTAAGCAGCTCTCTAGTGAAAGTTCAGTACTTTACAGTGCAGTGTATTTACTGAAATGGAAATTTTTCATTTCAAATTGACTTACATATTCATCGGTGGGGATGGGTGTGTTTGCCGCATTCATCCTGGTCTTGATAAATGCAGCAGAAGCAGGTTTTTGGTTTGGTGCATGTTTGTTTGTTTGGGTGGGTTTTTTTTAGGAAATACAGCAGGGAAACTTTAAAGTATAAAAAGCCTGTGCCCATGAAATCTCAATTGACCAGCAACCATAAAGAATACATATACTAGCCACAAGTAGTCAACACATACTCTGAGTTTTACAGTAAGATTTTGTTAGAATGTATAGCCTCTACAGGGTAGACATAGAAAAATTGTTGCAGAGGTATTAGTCTTAAAACACAGAAAGAAAATACTTTTTTTCCCCCCTTAGTTTCCTTGGACAGAGGATCAGCATACTCTATTGCTGTCATACACTTCTGGTTATTAATTCCAAAACCAGAGTAGAATTTTATGATGATGCAAGGAGAAGGGCTTCATAGCATGTTTATTAAAATACTTTGATATTTCTGCTGAAAAAAAACATCAGTGCCTATTGTTTTGGTTACTTATATTGCAATAGTGGGTGTGAGTCCCACTCATGAATCATGATCCACTGTAGCTGAGCAATGAACATACACAAGACAGATAGACACCTGCCACCATGGTGCTTACATTCAAAGTACTCTAACAGTTTGGGTTACAGGTATGTTGAACATTCATGAAGACATGACAGAAAACGGATGATTTAGAAATCAAGTTTGTTTTCCACAACACATTTAAAAGATGAAGTTCGAAGATGCAGGACAGAATGTAAACTGTTTACTAGACTTCATGTAATTGATAACATGTAGCCTGCAAAATTTTGTAGAAAGAAATCTTTCGGTTATTGAATGTCTCTGTTCTTCCCTTGCTTTGGATTTTTTTTTTTTTGAGCATATTACTGTGTAATTGGAGTTGTTCCATTGTTTCTATAACTGTTAGTTATTCCACGTGCAGGTGGCAAAAGAGAAGTCTAGCCTCATTATCTGTACTAAATGAACCAAGAAACTTTTAAATCTTGCCTTAGTTTCATAGTTGCCTTTTATGTGTATACACATGCATATATATTTATATATAGGATCGTGAAGGACCTCAGCAGCATTGGAGATTTTGTTCTTTTACGTAAGGTCTATCAAGAGTTCTAAAAGCTGAGTGACAGATTGGCATTGTAATGTATTCTGCTTTACATGGTCTCATGCTGGTTATATCTACTGATAATGTATACTTAATGTTCAGATTTACTGATACGATGTTCTGTTAATGTTCTGTAATTCTGTTAACTCCTAAATAATTTTTACTGTGGGCAAGGTCCAACCCTTATAGGTGTTCTTGAAAAACGTACTACTAAATTTTTTAGGAACTTAACATTTCGTAGAAGTAGCTTTTGCTTTATTACGTTATAAAGAAGATCTTTGATGATTGCTTAAACATTGCTTAGCATTTACCATGCTGCTGATGAAGATATTGCAGAATTCATATCAATGTAAGTATGGAAATACACTGAGGCTTCTGTAAAAAAGCTTTTTCATATGAAATGTTGTTATCTCTTTGCTCTTGCAGTAAGACAAATAAAACACTACAGAGAATTTAAGGTAACTGAGAAGGAAAGATGGGGAGGGACATTCCTGTAGCCCTCAGAGCTGCTTCTGTTCTTGCTTTAGCTTTGTCCCTTGGAAGCTGCAGAGGGAAAATGACCTGATAGCTCATAGCGTGCTCTGAGCTACTGCATCTGTCCCTTCCCAGCAAGAAGAGGGTGTGGTAATCGGAAACCTGGACTTAGCAGGTGGCTGGGATGCCGGATTTCAAGTCAAGTAGTTGGATTAGGAATCGCCTTGGAACTTTAGAAGTCTGGCTTGTCCAGCCTACTGTTTGGCTTTGCAGCCAGGAATAGCTTGCAAATCCAGGCATATGTCCTGTACAGGTATAGCTGGCAGATGCTGGCACTGCTACAGCATTGAATGGAGTGGAAGGAGATAGTGTCCCTCGCTCTGTCCCACAGACCTCAGACCTGGTGGCTTGTCTGCTTAGGCAGGGGAATTACCAAGTTTGTACGCCTGTTGGTGCGTTGGCAAGTGGTGTGCTGTGTGTTTGACCCAGGAAAAGTATGACTTGCTGCTGCTGCTTTTGTTCCTGGGAATGGGCAACTAAAATTGTTCAGGCTTAAAGGCTGTAAAGTTTGTAAAATCACTGAACTTAATATAGGGCACTCCGATTAATATGCAGTGGTCTGTGGTAGGACAGGAGATGAGTCCTTACACGTCCTAATACTGTGAAATAAGTGAGGACAGAAAAGAACACCATAAAATACCAATATGAAGAAAAAGGATGACTGCTTTAGAGGGTCAAACATTAATAGATTCATTGTTCAACATCAGCAGACTCAGTAACCTGCAATCCCTTGGCCTCAGAGTCTATAATCTAGCTAAGTGTTTGTATCTGAACTTGGGGTTTCATCTGTCATTAACAAGAACAAACAAAACCAGAATCCAGACCAAAAAAAGCGCACAAGTCATCTATAAATAACAGAAAATCACGGTCCAGAAGATAACTGATGAAAATCTTAAGAGCTGCATACATTCTGTGCAGCTTTCTGTGAAGAAAAGCCCTCCTAATGTGCTCAGCAATATAATGTTACCTAGGTACATGCGTTGACAGGAGATTTAAAGCATTTACTGCTAGCTGATTGGAATGTTACTCAGTTCTGTCTGCCATGGCCACTCTCAGGACTCTTGAGAGTTGGCTAGAGAGAGAAACAGTCCTGGTGAAAGAAGGGAAAGCAGTCGGTTAAGTTTTGTGTTTTGAAGTTCTTGGTGTATCTTGGTTGTCTGCTTTATGGAAATGTGTTACTGATCGTGTAGTATCCAAAGAGATCAAATGCAACATCTAGCGTTCACGGGAGACTTGATTGCACAGTAAACCATTTCTCAAAAGCACAGAGCGTTAATTTTTATGGTTAATTTTCTGAGTGCCCAGTGTATAGCATGTTTCTTTCAAGAAAACCTAGGTCTGTTATCGTTCCAATATATGCTCTTTTATACATTTGTAGAAAAAAGTTTAATTGGTGTCTTTTCTTGTTATTTCATAGCAGTAGGGGCTGGAAGCTGACAGGATGATTAGCAGCCCTGTTGTAAAGGATCTGGAGGCAGTGGTGCTCCCAGGTTGAATATGAACCAACAGAGTTGAACCATCATCATCAATAAAGCAAGCTGCCTACTGAGCTACATGGGGAGGAATGCGATAAGCAGACTGAGCAGTATTGTTGTTATTTCTCTGTGATGCTGGTGAAGCCCCACCTGAACCCCACCTGGGGGTTGGACTAGATGATCTCCAGAGGTCCCTTCCAACCCTAACCATTCTGTGATTCTGTGAAATACTGTGTCTGGCCTTCCCCTTCAAGAAAGATGCTGAGAGAGTGCAGAGGGGTTGCCAAGACGGTTAGGGCCTACAGCACACAACTTGTGAGAGGTGGTTGAGAGATCTGGGCTTGCTTAGCCTTGAAAAGACAGGAAATGTAACAGCAGGCTGCAAGTGTTTGAAATGCAGTTACAGAGGTGGTTCTTTTGGTAACAAGGGGCATTGGCTGTAGGTTGTGGCTTGGGAGGTTCGGGTTGTACATTAGGAGAAATGTTTTTGCAAAGAGGGTAAAGTAGCAGTAGAGAATGTTACACAGAGAGGTTGTGGAGGTTTTGAAGACTGGGCTAGGCAAAGCCATGGCTGACCTTATCTGGTACTGGGAGGTTGCACCAAATGATATCTGGAAGTGCCTCAGAAACAACATTTCTGTAATTCTATGTAGTTTACTTCAATTAATCAATGCAGATAAGGGGCAAAAAAGTAAAGTAGGAAGCTTGAAATGGAGGTGGTAAGGTAGAAGGTCTGACTATAGTGTTGGGTATAGAACAGATGTTGCCACTGCTGCTTTTGGCAGATTCTTGTAGTGAACTAAGCAGTCTCTTGAGAAATTATAGCTGGATGGTACATTACGTGACTCATGAACTGAAAAAATAGAAATATGTACCATAGGTGTAGAAGTATTGGGACTTAAAATGTGTGCATTATGGGGGTTTTAGAAGGTTCTTGTTGAAAATTGTAACAATATAAACAAATGCAGATATACTGTTTAAATTGAACACATCCAGGAAGGAACAGTGGTATTAAACAAAATATGAACTTTGCTATAAAGACTAATTGTGGCAACTAAATAACGGAATTGCTA
>NW_009648332.1:9321802-9339889 GCF_000708025.1 Charadrius vociferus | reverse complement strand
CATTTTGTGCACTGGCAGGTGGTGTTGAATTGGTCTACGTAAAGATTGGGTACTGCTGATAAACTTTCAGTTATGAAAAATGAACAAGCTTGCTTTATACAGCTCAAAGTATAATTCTAATATGTACTGGTAGTAGTATTTAAACTGCATGTGTGATGTGGTGGCAGGGGAGGGTTTGGTCTTTTTTTCTTTGAGGTTTCTGTGAAATTCAGTCATGGGTTTCCAAACTGCTAGCGATAATAACCTGTGGGGTTTTTTAAACCACGATTTTAAACATTTTTCCATGCAATTAAGAAGGACTGGGTCCAAAGTAGAAATTTGCAGCCTCAGTTACTAGATACAGCACATACGCATTTCCAACTAGATTAAACGTTTGCTGAGCTAGGTGGGCGATGTTCTTTCCTGACTGGTTTGGACCATCAGTAAAAGCTCCTCTGATATTGCTGGACTTGTCTGTATAAACATGCCCTGAGTTTGGGAAATTTGACAAAGACACTTGTTCCTCCACCCCCCACCCCCCTCACCCCCCCAACCCTGCCTGCTGTGAGAATGAATTAACATTAAGCGATGAGTACCTACTTTTAGCTGTGGACTCAAATGGTGATTTTCAGTGATAGAGACTTAGCTGGTCTTTTTATCTCCAGGTTTTGATTAGCATTTTGTGCTTCAGCAGCATCATCATGTTGAAGTTTAAATTAATTCAAAAGAGATTTTCTAATTTACCTAAAATGTGGAATATTTGAGATAACAAAACGAAGCCCTACAGGTCATGTGTTTTCCAGTAGCAGCAAAGTCAGTTCTGCTTACTTAAGCTAATATTCTTTTTAATTCCTTTCCTGTGTCTTGCCTAAGTATAAAAATAGGAGCAGGAAGAACAGAGAGTCCCTTCAGTGACTAAACATATTTTAGCAAAAGTCATTGGCTAGAAAAGAGCAGAGAGATGATATTGGTCAACCTGTGTTAAAACACACTACAGACTTCCATTACCTCTTTTTAGAATCTTGGGATGGTTAAGCATATGTGGCTTGACAAAAGTTAATCACCTGAAATTCTTTAGATAAGAAATTATGTGTGGGTCACAGAAAGGCAGAGGAAACATTTGTTACAGTCTAGTTTTATCCAGTTTATGAAGCAACAGATTATAACTCAATGTGTCTGGCAGACTCTGGGAACACCAGCAGACCTCTTTATGATTGGGCCCAACAGAAATCACTGTGCATTCAGAGACTTAAGGTATTTTTTAAATTCCAGGAATAAGTCTGTACAACTAGTTTGGGTCAAAATCTTTCACATTTATTTGAAGAGATATGAATAGATTACAGAAAGTATTCTGCATTTCTAAAGCATAAAGTGATTTGCTACTTTATTCTACAGGAATATTTCTCTGTAAAGGCCAGCACAGTGAAGTAAAATGTTTTTTTTCTTTTCAATGCAAGTCATTAGCTTCCTTCTTCAGATAATTATAAATCTGATTGTGTCCAACATTGATTTAGTTTCTCAAAGCGTCAGAGATAATTTTTGCCTTCAATTAATTTTTTTTCCTTTATCTTCATATTGTATTGTTCATTTTTGTGCAATCGTTTTTTTAAACCATCTTTGATAGTAGGCCACCTGCTAGGTTCCACAAGCATCATGCGGTCACAACATTTTTGGACCAAAGAATCTTGGTGTGCTTGGCTGTACTTGTGAAATGCCTGCATATTTCCAATCTAGACATAGCTCCCTCCTCTCCTCATCTTTGAATATGCACTAATTGCTTACCCGTTCAAAGACATGACTTTCAGACTCCACAGCAATGAACTGCAAAAGATGCACATTAGCATTCTGCTAGACAGTCCTGCAAGGTCGCCCAAGGTAAGCTGCCAGCTGTCCAGCTTACCGAAGCTCAGCTCGGTACCATGGTAGGGAATGAAGTCGTTTGCATTATTAGGTATATCAGGTTTTTAGAGGGGGACATCCACACTCACCTGTGCAAAGGTTGCAGCAACAAAGTGTACACCGAATGCTTTCTTAAGTAGCCAAAAGACTTGTTTTGACTTTTTAACTGAAGAAACTGATTCCATGGAGGTGTTGTGAGGAATTTCCCTGGAATGATTATGCTCTCAAGTGTTTGCTTCTCTTCTTTGTGACTGTACTTGTGGTGAACATGCTTATAGGCAAATCCTGGATTTAAGAAAAGGATTGATTAGCACACTTTTTGGGGAAGAGCAGAGTTAACAATGATCTCATCTTTTCAAGCATGGGCATTTTCCGTGTACGTTAGTGCTTCTGTTGTTTAAATATACCCTATTCTTAAATATGTGTACCCTATTCTTAAATATGTGTGAAGTTAGGATTTAGCAGATAGATCGAGTACCTGGCGTTAATCCAAGGTCTAATTCTTAATCTTCTGTAGTATGGATATGGTAGATAAATTTCTCAATGGCCAATCTAAAAACTATTCACTCAAACCCGACATAGCCCATTTCAGCTTCTCTTTAATAGGAAACCTAATAACTTTTCCTGAGCGGTGCATAAAGCTCTGGTATTTTGTTTTCTTTTTATTGCCAGATGCAAGCGTGTTCATGTATTTACAGTCAATAAAGCTATCAGTGCTATACACAAGTTTAGATTAATAATTTCAACCTTTTGGTCTAGGGTGCCTGATTAAGGGCACTGCAGTGTTATTTGCATCCTTTGGTCACACTGACTGCCCGATCAGTTGCAGTATTCCTGCTTTTGAGCCATTTCTAGAAGTGGGACAATCTGTTCCAGTATTTTCATTCATACTGTTCAGAAGTTGTGTCAAACAAACCAGGCTGCACTTTAGGAGCAGTGTGAGTCGTATACATCTGTGGCAAATAAAGAAGGTAATCCCCAAACCCCTTTTTCCATAATGCTTTTTTTTGATATCCTCTTCTTTACCCTGTTCACATTCTGACTTTGATTTTTGTATGGTTTCCAAGAGAGGTGGTTGTATATTAGGACTTATCATAGAATTGTCTATGTTTGAAGGGACCGTTGAGATCATTGAGTCCAACCATCAACCTAACGCTGCCAAAACCACCACTAAACCATGTCCCTAAGCACCATGTCTACCTGTCTTTTAAATACCTCCAGGGATGGTGATTCAACCACTTCCCTGGGCAGCCTGTTCCAATGCTTGACAAACCTTTTGGTGAAGAAATTTTTCCTAATATCCGTCCTAAACCTGCCCTGGTGCAACTTAAGGCTATTTTCTCTTGTCCTATCACTTAATACTTGGGAGAAGAGACCAACCCCCACCTGTCCACAACCTCCTTCCAGGTAGTTGTACAGCGCAATAAGGTCTCCCCTCAGCCTCCTTTTCTCCAGGCTAGACAACCCCAGTTCCCTCAGCTGCTCCTCATAAGACTTGTTCTCCAGATCTCTCACCAGCTTTGTTGCCCTTCTTTGGACACGCTCCAGCACCTCAATGTCTTTCTTGTAGTGAGGAGCCCAAAACTGAACACAGTGTTTGAGTACAGGGGGACGATCACCTCCCTAGTCCTTCTCACCACACTATTCCTGATGCAGACCAGGATGCTGTTGGCCACCTTGGCCACCTGGGCACACTGATCATCAAGGATCGATAGTTTCAAAGAGGTGCAATACTACCTATGCATGGGTCGTATGCATGAAAGAATGTGTGAGCTGGCCAAACTATCAAATCTAGAGCCTGTATAGGAAGGAAGAAGTATTGGCCTCAGTCCTACAGCCTCGTATAATTAGGGAATGTTTATATTTGCACTGAGAGCCAGGTTTTATGGCCTGTCCTGTTATCTAGATTTTTCTCTCTTGAAGTGTCTTAACAGCCCATTTCTGCCATGAGCAAACCAGTTAGTGATCACATTGCTCTTTTTTTCTGTATTTTTGTAATACTTGCATGAGATAAAATGCATCTCTGCCCTAAAGCGGCTGCAGCTATTCTGTGTAGCAGACCGGAGGCTGGATTAGTGCTTGTGGCAAAATGTGCCACCTTTTGATGCTAGGGATTTATTTTTCTTTAGCAAAGGTTGACTCTCTCAGGATTTTTCCCGTAAGAGCGAGCATGCAAATATAAATAACAAATAAGATTTTTCACTAAATATCTTGACACATTTTACTGGATTTAGATTCACTTTCCACAGTTTCTGTTTCATGCATACTTTCCTTCATCTAAGAGCAGTCACAGTGGCAGTATAAAAATAACTTTTAAATTGAATTTTTCAAGATCCTCCTCTTCTGCTATCTCTTACTGCTTCCCACTTCTCTTCTGATTTTATGTTTCTTTCTAGTCTTCTCCCTGAAAATCAAGATCTCCTTATGCTTTGCATTACCAGCTGTCAGGTGTGATGCTGTATTTGCTGCTATGCCACTGCGCTAGCTTGCTGTGGCACCATTGGCACCACTCTGCTGTCATGCTCAATTGAGACAGAAAGGACCATTTCTTACTGGAAAATTAATTCATGAAAAACTACTTCTGTTTTTGCAATAGAATTGTTTTGAAAGAAATTAAACATACAAGGAAATTGGTATTACAACAAAATAAGCCCTTAATTTTCTAAAGGTTTAAGTGTCAAAGACAAAGCAACTAAACAGTGAGGCCAACTAATTTTGTGAAATTACAGACTCAAACTGCCACATGGAATTTGAGCACAAATTCCATCAAGAGATTAGGGGTGTTTTGTATTTTTTTTTTTTTTCCCTGACATAGCTGGTTTTGAGCAAAAGGGAATGCCACCCCAGGCATCTGGGAGTTATCTCTGGAAGGAGAGTAGTAACTGATTTACTTGTGTCCCTCTGTGAAAGGGAGAGGCAAGGTCAGGATGATGGTAATGGAGATGATCTTTCTGCTGACCTGTTCTATTCCCCCACCTTGCAAAAAGGGAGGAAGTAGAGCATCCTCTTGTCTGTTGACCTTTTTCTCTTCTCTACTCATGGCCTTTCTATCCCTTATGCTTTTTAGAAGAGGATTGCCTTTTACAGGTAATTCAGCCAGTCTAGGAGGCCCAGTGTTAGTGGGCTACTAGTCTGAGGGCTAGTGTAAAATGAAGTAGCAGTTTTGCAGCAAGCTTCTTTCTCCTCGGTACTAACTGTCCTGACGGTGGCTTTTACTTGATCCACTTGCAAAACCGACCAAGCTAACTGATATAATTTTCTTAAAGGCAGAATAGGAGGCTGCTGCTGTGCTTGTGGATTAGGCAGGCTGATGTACTGTCTTGCAGTCACATGTGATGTTTAATTGTTAGCACAATCTGGGATACTTCTTTGGCTCACACCAGCTAGCGCTTTCCTGGACAATGTTTGTATGTGGTTCAGGGCATGGCACGTGCCTGGAGTGGCCAGGTTTGGGTGCAGCTCCTGCTTTGGGGGAGAGAATTCAGCCCTGTAGTTGTGAGCTACATCGTGTTGCTTGATCCTACTGGCAGCGAGCTGTCTCTCTTCTTATTTAAAAGACTGTTTAAAATATAGCCTCTGTGCCCACTTGCAGGGGATTTTAGCTGTTTCTGGCCTTTTCTCAGGACAGACAAGTCCTGACTTTACTCCTGTTGTTGGAGCTTTCATGATGGGTGCTGTTTCATAGAAGCCTTTCATATGCAGTGTTTCATCCTCTGTTGCTTACAGGACACCAATTTCTTGTTGCATCACCGGTTTTCACCTTTGTTAGAAAGAATGGTTGCACAACAGGTTTTTTGGTAAGAAAAAAGAAGCAGAAGGAAATTTAGAGGAGGTTGCCTCATACCTGTTATACAAATGTTTAGACCAATAAACTAGTGCTTGCTCTGAGAAATTAAAAATGAGATCTATGGAGCCTTCATAATAATATGATTCTCTTCAAAAGAGTTTATATTGCTTACATCTGTTAAAACAAATACTGAAAGTGCTATTGCTAACTGACATAGTTATGCTGGTAGAACTTTGCATTCTGGACGTTTTTAAGTACTTTGAAGCTTAAAACTGGCTTCCAAACTGACTACATGTAAGTACTTGAAAACTGAGACCTGGGAGGTACCTCTGTCATAAAGTTCTATTTCTGTCACAAGTATCATCACTTCATAGGAAAATTAAAAAGATAAATCAAGCAAAAATGTGGATTTTCCCTCACAAAATTTTTACCTTTTTTTTTTTTAAATACAACATAACTTCTAGGGGTTATTCCCTTTTCTAGCTAAAAGGAATGTCACTAGTATTAGATGCTTTTAATTTTCTACTGTGTAAATAGCTATGAACAGTGAATGTAATAACAGTTCAAATCTGACTCTTGGTCAGAACCATAAGTAGAAGCGGATGAGAATAACCCTAGAAAAATATGTGTTGAAATATTCTGATAGTTGATCAAAGAAGATAAAAGAGCTGGGAACAAAGCGTTCAGGAAAACCTTTGTGAAGCCATATTTATGCTTATGAATTTAAGAAAAAAAAAATCAGTCATGGTCAGTGAGAACTTGCTCATGTTTTAGGTTGGCTCAATGATCTGCATATCCTTCTCACAGTTAATTTTTGTTAGGTGGATCTGAGTGAATGGTACTAGGAGGAGGTGGTATGTTCTTTCATTTGACAAAATGCCATGCAGTGGCTTTAGATGCAGTATCTAACATGAAGGCCGCTATTATTGTCAAATTTGCAAAGATCATTTACTGTGGTTATTCTTGCATTTTATTTAGTACCCTCAATTGCCCTAAGTTTATTGATACTCTGTTTTGTCGTACCTGCTAGTTCAAGTTAATGACTTGCTCCAGGTAGAGGATATAGTTGGGCAATATTTCATACAGCTTTTTTTTGTCATGAGTGTTGAGCCTCCATGCTTTAATTTATGCAGTTTAATATAAAAGATAGAGATACATGGCCATCCAGTTGAGGAGGCTTATCTGCAGGAGAGAAGAATCAAAACTCTCTTTTGTAGGCTTGACAGCTAGTACATCACTAAGCAAAAATTTTGAGAGAACACTTCTGAACTTTTGTTCCAAAATATCTGTGTCTGTGCGTGTATACATATTATAGTCTAGGTACATAGGTGTAGACAAGTGTATGTATATAGATAGGTGCACATTACAATATAATCTCTTATAATTTATATATATAAAAAATGTAGTGTAGTTCAATTGATTTTTTTCAGAAAGTAAATTTAGAAAAAACTAAAAAACAGTCTTCCTTGGTGTTGAAAGACTCCTATCAGCCTAATTTCAATGTAAATCTAATTACTTTAAAATTCGTGTTTATACTATTCTACCCGCCCTGTTTTTTTAGTAAAGCTTCCTAAGGCTCAAAATTATCTTGATAATTTTTCTCTTTTTTTAATCCTTTGACATTTGAAGAAAGGTCTTTTTTTTCTGTAATTGACAAGGAAGGTGTTTGAATATGCAAGGGAATGCTGAATTTGTCTAGAAAGAAAACATTGCCAAATGTACAAAGTCGTTAATAGAACAGACAAGCCTTTTTTTTTTTTTTTCCCTCTGCTAACATTCAGTCTGTAGTAATTGTAGCTGTTACTTGCAACGTCAAGTATTTAATTTTGACATTTGAGATACTGGGTTTTGGTTTTCGTTTTCTTTTCCACGTTTGCAGTGTCCCTGAAAAGACTGCAGAGATAAGTGTTCAAGATAAAGATGAGTATTTGTTCTGTGTGCAGTGGTTTCATATCTAGAGGTATGGCTAAGAAGTGGGTTTATATAGCTAGTATCCATAAATAAAGGTGTCATGTCAGCTAACAGTGTCCCAGCAGAACAGAAGTCATCTCAAATTCACAGTGACTCTGGGTAGCTAAGTAGGCAGTGGTACGTTTGCCAGTCAGGACTCCGCAAATGATAGGAAGTAGAAAGGAAATGAGTGGAAAGGTTCCTTCTGCACACCGCAGTGGAGTTGCGGAGCTCGCTCTGAGCTCTGATGGTTGTGTTGGGCTATAACAGCAGTATATTTCATGTTACGAGTACAAATTCATCATTGTCATAATAGTTCAAAACCTCTAAAAACCATATGAGTAAATGAACTGTCAGTAGACTGGCTTCAGTAGTTCAGAGCTTGCATATGTAATTTTTCTTAAGTACATTAAGCTGTTCTAGACAGGCTGTCACTATGATCTTTGAAATATTGCCACGTTTCTTTTGTTCTCTGCTTTTAAATTTCTAAGACAGTGAGACTTTCATACTTCCTCATACTCTGTTCATTACAGGTTTCTAGGTATTCAGGCACTTACTTGCAGCTTAAAAACATTCCAAACCACAACATACATTCAGAAATGGGAAAGGGAAGAGATGTGCATTTATTGTCTTCTCTTTTGCCACAGTCTGTTGATGCCCAGCGCAGAGTCTAAGCCTGTAGTTTCTGGCTCTTACCTGGCAGCCAGTAGGCAGGTAAATTAACCCAGCAAACATGTATCATTTTTTACTAGAATGGGTATAAGGTAGTAATTTGAACCCGGAAAATAATGTCTTGGCCGCAGTTTTTGTCTGAAGGTAATTCTGCTTAAACTTTGTAGAAAGGCATTGTTTTCTTAGGGATCTTTTTTTTCCCCTTCACTTCTTGTCATACTACTCAAATTCCTATATTCAGAACTCTTCAGAAAGATTGAGGAATGACTGATGAAAGCCTTCAATGATACTTTGAAAATGTAGCACATGCTGTGTAGTTCCAGTAGAAGAAAGCAGTATGGTCGAAGGGTTTAAAACATGCTTTCATATTAATGTACTATAATTTAAATATTCTTTTAAGAGACTGCTTATGGATTCTAAATGTTCAGTTGCAACTACAGTTTATTTGAAGTTTAAAGGGTTATGATGCATTTTCTTTGTGAAGTATTCTATTCTTTTTGTTCATGCTCGTTCTTTCGTTTATTTGAAACCAGTAGTACACACTACTGTGCTGGCAAATGCACAAATATTTGTGGTGTTGAACTTCTACCACAGCTGAACATGATGTGCACTTGCAGCAAAAATGGGAAACAGTGAATAACCCCTCTTCCCTTTTGAGGTGGTCATATTTGAATTATGTTGGCAGGATTGAGTGAAGCAGCTTGTATTGTTAATGGTGCTGAATCTGCTCTGTAAACGCGTAAGACTTTTCCTGTGGGGATTTCAGTCCAGCTTTCACCTGCGCTTTGTTCATCTAAAACTAAATTTAAAGGTTTCTGCTGCTAAATTTGTGTTTTATGTACTTTGGTCAGAGAAGAATATCCACAAGGTTACACACTTCTGTTTACTATGAATTTATTTTCACTCAACTTTGTAAGAAATACATTCAATTAAGGTCTTAAAATACGCTTTTTCTTCATCTTAAGCAAAGTAATCTCCCAGATACTACACATTTAAATGTAATGTATCTGAAAATCTTAAATTTCAGTAATTTAACTTGGTAAAATTGAACTAACTTTGATAAATGTTAACTTCATTTCTTCCCAGGCTTCCAAAGGACGAATTGGCAACAGAGCCACTAAAATATGCTGAACAGCTTCCTGTAGCTCAGATAATACACCAGGTATGTCTTTCTATTTTAAGGATTTGCTTTGAGAATAAACAACATCTGTAATACTTAAACTGCTTTTCTAGGTCATACAGAATCAATGTCCTCATGTTGGAAGTACGTAAAAACAACCTACTCTTGTTCCGGTGACAACTATTAAATTATAAAAGTCTTATTCTGAACATGGCTACGAAAAGATGTGTGCAGTATGACACAGTTGACACTTCAGAGGTTGCTGTTAAAATTGTGTGTCTACTGATATAAAAGGAAAAAAAATCCATTAATATATTCCAGTTTGCTTCTTGACCTAAATCATATTCCCCTTCCTGAAAAAGCAGCCAAAGTATAGAATCATTATTATGGAATAATAATCATGACGAGTTGAATAGGGAAAACAATCTCCCCTCCTAATACAGCTCTGAATGAGGTGTTAGCACTATTTCTATTTCTAACTATAACAGTGTCATCATACTGTTTGCTTTGCACAGGGTTTTTTGTTCGCTTTTTGTTTTGCACTGTAAAACCCCCCAGATTGAGATTTTGCCCAGATTGTGCTTTCTAACTGTGTCTTCATTTGAAATCAATGCTCTTCCATTGATTTAGGTAACCAAATGAGGCAGGATGTGGACATCTGAGCTGGGATTGAATAGCAGGCTGCAGTTTTTATTATGACGTGTATTTGGGTTTTTTTACAATTTATGGCAAGGAAGATCTTTTCTGTGCAGAAAACTCTATTCTCCCTTCTTACTCTTTTCTCAAAGTTCAACATCTGATTGGAATCTTCTCCAAAAAAAAATTACTTTTTAACTTAGTAGATGCAAGTCCTGCTTCACAGAATCACAGAATGGTCAGGGTTGGAAGTGACCTCTGGAGATCGTTTAGTCCAACCCCCCTGCCAGAGCAGGGTCACCCACAGCAGGTTGCACAGGATGGTGTCCAGGCGGGTTTTGAATGTCTCCAGAGTCGGAGACTCCACCACCTCTCTGGGCAGCCTGTGCCAGGGCTCTGTCACCCTCAAAGTAAAGAAGTTCCTCCTCATGTTAAGACGGAACTTCCTATGTTCAAGTTTGTGCCTGTTACCTCTTGTTCTGTCACTGGGCACCACTGAAAAAAGACTGTTCCCATCCAGCTGGCACCCTCCCTTTAAGTATTTATAAGCATTAATAAAATCACCCCTCAGTCGTCTTTTCTGCAGACTAAAAAGACCCAAGTCCCTCAGCCTTTCCTTATAAGAAAGATGCTCCAGTCCCCTCATCATCTTTGTAGCCCTTTACTGGACTCTCTCCAGCAGTTCGCTGTCCTTGAACTGGGGAGCCCAGAACTGGACACAGTACTCCAGATGTGGCCTCACCGGGGCAGAGTAGAGGGGGAGGATAACCTCCCTTGTCCTGCTGGCCACACTCTTCATGTCCCTCTTCAGGGACAGGTAACTATAGAGTCAACCTAGTCAAGAGTGACTAGGTCAGATTACTGTTTTCCTAGTGGTACTTTGGCAGTATGAAATCTTTCAGGTTAGGTATACTCTGAAAGTTGGAGAAGATAAGGACAGTTCATTGTGGGAAACAAAACGATACAGTCCATTCACTGCCTTGAGATAAGGAAAACTTCCAACTTGAAAACTGGGACGTGACGTTGATCAGGGTAACAATAGCCAGATAGACAATGTGAGATAAAGCTGTGGTTTCAGACTGGGCTGGTTTTGAACGCTTAAAGATCAACAGGAACAAATAAAAGTCCACTAAATGTCAAAGTTGCTTACAAAATCCTGTTAGTATTAATTACATTTATTATTGTAGATCTTTCCAAATACCTTTGTCAGTCAGTGTTTTTAAGCAGTTGAGTCACACGCTGCAGGCAGTGCTGGTTTTACCTTAAAGGAAACATAAGCTTTATTTAAAAATTTTGAAGTGTACAGGTCTTTTCTGAGAGATGTAAACACAAGGGATTTTCAAACTTTTGGCTGAAATCTGCACCTCCGGGAAGAATCTCTGAGTTCAGAACATGGAAGATTGGAAATCGGGACCAGTTTGTATGTCAGGAACTCCCTGGTGTTGTCAGAGCTTCAAATGACCCAACAGCCTGCAAATGTCACATTTAAAATTCTGTCTTCATGCCTGACTCTCAGCATAAATGAATTAAACAGCAGAGCAGGCAGCCAGTCAATATGTTCTTAACAGTGAGAGTGAGCAATGAAACAGTTTGGGGGTTGTTTGGAATCAGTAAATAGAAACTGCACGGAATGGCTCACCTAGAGGAAAATCTCAAATAGGAAACAGAATTAACCTTTAAGATGGTCGACCAGACGAAATGTCATAGTAATATTTTTACAACATTAGGTGCATAATAACCACAGAGGGTTCATTTGGCTACTGTGTGTTATGCTGCGATAGAATATTGCACTGTGGGAAAGGCAGAAATTTGTTTTTATGTACTCTTATCTGTTTGCTATACCAAATTTACCAGTAGTAAAGAGCTGTGGTCCACGCAAGGCAGCAAAGCAAACCCAACAGAACTGCAAATGTCTTTGATGTAGAGAAACAGAATAAAATGAGTGTTGTTTAGCTATCATGTCAGGCAGTCGGGCATCATGCCCTTGTTCTGTACGATTGTGATGCCCTTTTTGAGCCTCGAGGAGCTGTAATCAGCTAAGCGTACTCTGCATCGGTGTCCTGGTGAATTAGCTCTGCAAAGATGATAATGTGTCGTTTCTGAGGGACCTGTGACAATTGGGACATGTAGTGCAAGGGCCATGTTAAGTTTATCTGAACAAATACTTTTTACTTTAAGAAAAAAGGAATAAATTACAAGAAAGCAAAAATAGCGCGAGTAAAACCAGTGAATAGTGTTTGTGGTGTTATGACGCGTTATCCAAATGGGTAATCACTGTGTTTAGTGTGTGCCGTTGCTGTTGTTTCTATAATGCATGTAAGATTTCTCTTATGTAAGACCATGTTTTGTTTACCTCCAGGCAGAAATAAAGGTATCAGTAAATGTATATTTATAGCATAAATATACACTAAAACTTCACAGTGGTAGACAGGTATCCTAAATTGGTATAATGCCAAACTACATTTTAATTGTAGTTAGTAGCCAACATGGCTGCTAATTCTATCCAAATTGCACTGTAAATCCTGAACACTACTAAAAGTCTACATGGTTTTCTTGGGCATTTACATGTTATTTCTAACATTCTCTTCAGTACTTTATCTCTGGTATTTTAAAAAATATTATATTAATGAACAGAAATAACCTTTTGATTTCTAATCTTATTATTCCACAAGAAAATTTCAGACTTGCTACATCCTAAACTATTTAATGAAAGGAGACCCGGAATCTGATTTTGGGATTGTTCTTAAACTTCCCAGCACTAGTAATTATTTATTATTACGGCATTATAAAAACAAAAGAATAACAAGTCTATAAAGTTCACAGTTCCAATTCTGAGAAATATGTTATATTTAATGCATTATACCATGGTTAATTAAAAAGACAAATGTGAAGAAATGAAAATAAATAGCAGAATGAAAACAAATATTAACGTTTAAGCTACCAGTTTTTAGACTTGCACCAAAATCAGGAATTTGTAAATAAAGTAGCTTTCTCCATTTTCAAAAACGAAAAGGAAACATGTTTGCTTTTAACTGAAATAAAAACACAATAGTGCTTGGTAAAGGAATGCAGTCATTAATACAAACTTCTAAAATCGCAAAAGTGAAGCTTTCAGAGGAGTACACACAGATGACAGTCTTTTTAATGAGGTTCTTTGTGTACAGCCCTGCATACTATACTGCTACTTAGAATCAGTTTATGAACAGTAGGGTCAAAAAAAAAAAGGAGAAAAAAGAGAGAGTACGTTAGTTCTGCACTTGTCTTTAGTTGAAACGGGTCTGGTGAAAGAACAGGAGAAACGGCATTTGAGAAGATTGTTTTCATTTATCATAAAAGATAGTCATTGCTGGCCTTCCAATTCCACAAGGTATTTTAATAAAAGTACCTAACTTTAGGGCCAGTGCTCATGCTCTGAATGTCACTATGTGTTAATATATTTTGCCTAACTGGGATTTAGGGTATTGAAGAGACTTAGATTGTTACAGGTGTCTTACTGATGGAAGAATGTTTTATTGATGAAAGGCACATTTCAGTGGATAAATGCCAGATCTCGTGATGCTGTTATAATTGAAAACAAAGTGAAACAGCAAATTCAAGCCACGATCAAGTTGCATACTTATTTTAGTCCATTGTAAAATATTGAGCAGATAAATTAACATGCTGTTAAAACAGGATGGTATTTCAGGAAACTAACCTCCAGCCCATCATGGTGATTGCACAGTTTACTTAAAATTTGACATGGCTTACAATCACACATTTACTTAAAAATAAAGAGTTCCTAGGTGTTTTCTCATGTAGGGGAATGCATGGGGGAATGTTAGATATAATTTCTAATTAAATTATTGAGCTTACTTTTGGAGGTACGTGTTAAGTTTGTTTTGTGGAGTTTTTAACTAGTGCATTTCTGTAGCCTCTCTGTAGAAGCCTTAGTGGAAAATGCCTTCTGTAATCTCAGGAGAGTACTGGGAGATCATGCTAACCCTGTTGTGTAAATATGTCTCTCTATTCCAGATTCCAGTTGAGCTACTCACGTGATCGCCATTAGCTTTGCTGAGTTTAGACTCAGAGGATGTTGGGGAGTTGCCACGTTCAATCTAGTTTGAGGGTATTGACTGCACTCCACAATTAAATTAACTGAGAAATTTAAGAAAGAAGATGGGAGAGGGATCTCCATAGTTACAGATGGACAGGCTGATGGTCATCAGAGATGACTGTAGAGTTGCAGTTCTGTATCAAGGCTTGCAAGAAGGTCTTTGTTTCCATAATTTCTGTGCCTCTGTAACAAGTTTGCCCCCCCCCCCTCTTTTGCTTTGAAGATTAGTTTTTATTCATTCTTGGGACCTTATTCTCACATAGTAGAGGAGTGTTAGTTTATTGCATTTGTTGATGCTATTCTTGTTTCACGCTGATTTAATTGAGAGAGGTTTTCTTTAGCAGCATTTGGCAGAAATTGTTGAAATAGTATTAAGAAAATAGAACACACCATGTTGTATAGATTTTTTTGAAGTATTTTTTGATTATCTATAACACAACAATTTTAGCTCTCAGACTTAAATGTTTTCACAAACATTAAATTAAAGTGGTTTTATGTGGCTTACAATCTTTGTGAAATGCTCGATATGAAAATTAACCTGTCACATACCGACAGAGTCTTGAAAGCATAACTTTAAAATTTAGGTATCACACTGGTGCTTTGCCCCTCACCTCGTAGCTGCCCGATAGCAGTTGTTACGTTTCCAGGGTGGCCTCTCGTACTCAGGCTATGTCTGTTCTGATGGTGAAGTCATCCTATTTATGCTTTATATTTTTATATAATTATATGCTTTATATTTTATGCTTTATATTTTATATATTTATGCTTTATATTTTATTCCTATTTATGCTTTATAAAAACCCCTGGTGGTGTTCCAAACTTTGGTCAAGTGTGCAAGGTGTTTAATAGCACAGATTTTTATTTTTTTTTAATGCAGACAGTAATTTTGGTTTAGGGATAATAATTTATTAAACGCTTTAAAGTACTTTGATAAGCGATACTTGCATTTTACCGTGTCTTAACAGGCTAAGAGGTTCAGAAGCAACTTGTGATACTTAAGTGTGTCAGGTTGGATGTGTAAAGTTTTAGACACAGATATTTATACATTCTCTGAAAATCCATCCCTGCAGCAGTGTTTGAAAATAAATTTAAAGAATAACTTGCTTTTTAAAACTCTGGTCATAGTATTCAACTAGATGATGGCAGAGATAAAACATGACCTTTCACCAAAAGGTCCAAATTTTGCTGTACCTGTTAGCACAGACACAGGTCTTTTCAGGAATGCTTTTCTTTGTCAGAACAGTATTTTTTCAGGATGACTGAAAATTGAATTTTTCATATCAAAGATTAGAAAGTGCTCTCACTTTTTAATTCAATTTTATTTTAACAAAATACATTACATGGCTACCCAGCAAAAAGCCTTGTGGCATGTCACCTTACAGTAGGACACCTGCCTAGTCAGGCTTTACTTTTGGAGTTCTGAGCAACATACTGGAGACAGTGTTGTCCCCTTACCACTGTTACTTCTTATGGCCACTTTGGAGTATTTGGAGAACAGCAGTCTGTTCTGGCATGTTCATGTCTATCTTCTCCAGACTAGAGGTGAGAAAAGCTGTTTCTGATGCATGTCATGGAAATCTGTCGACATCCTCTTCATCACCAGCTGACCTAAAGTCCTTTTTGGGGTTCAGTCATTCTGACTGTATTCATGTGCAGAACTAAACCCGGGTGTGCTGTATACCTTTGCTGAACCAGCCTGTCTTCCTCTAGGGCACTTGGGCTGTATAGGAGTTAGAAATTAATGTGTTTTACACAGATTGTTTTGGGTTTTTTGCAATTTCTTTTCTGTATTAAACATATGTTTGTGAATTGTGTAACCTATAGGTGGTTTGCCTGCATTTTATAACTCTCATGGAAGTGGTCTCAAGTGAAATCATGACTGGATGTTATCCAGTAAATAAGAACTTGCTTCTTTCTCTAAATTATATACAGTAAGTGGATTTAGTTTCTCTCACTGGTGCGTAAGTTGGAGATGATTTAAATTCTTCTGGCTTGCTTTGAATTGAATGGTCCCTAGTAGAAAACTGTGCTCAAAAGGAGCAAAACAAACTTTCTGTGAAAACCTATTGCTGCGTGGTCTAGCCAACCACCAAACCAAGTATCTCACAGAGCAGCAAAGATACTCCTGGCAACACTGTGTGCTACTTGGTGCATGTAGGTGCTTTGAAGTTCACTCCCTAATATTTCTTCTAATATTAAGGTTGATTAAAAAAATTGTGAGTAGCCAGTCGTGCTGTGTGTATGAGTCACGTAATGTATGCAATGTGTACCTTTAAATCCAGAGAACGAGTGCTTAATTATTTTGATAGTGCTGTTTCTATAAGTAATAAATTAAGAAAGGAGTAGTCCCCTGTTTCTCTGACTCACTGCAAGAAATCACCAAACACATTCTTGACTTGGTTGTAGCTGGTACAGATCTTTTACTGGCAAAATATTAAACCAGAAGCATTTTCAGGCATTTTTTCATCTAGTGGACTACTGCAGAGTCAGTAGTGGTCTTCAGCACCCTCATATGTAAGCTGGTAGTCCACACAAACAGTCAGATTGTCTCTCTTTGTGTTTTTTTTTTCTTACTGAGAAATTAAGTAGCCTCATGAAATCTCGTTAAAAAAAAAAAAAAGTTGTAACACTCCTGAAATAGAGCATATTTCTGAGTGTAGCATAAAATATTTTAGTAAAAGATTTAAACTCTTATTTTTTTATTTGCTGTTCTTTTTCTCATCAGGGCTTTCTGATCACAGAAGACAATGTGGAGTTAGCATAAATTAGTGATGATCTATTTTTACCGTCAAGGCACAGCTGCTTTTGTTTTGTTGTGTTTTTCATCTGAGCGTGAGGGAAACCCTCTGGAAGCAGAGACCTAGTAAAGCAGCTTCTTTTCTTCCATCTTCCCGTTAAAGGACTGTTGTGGGTGATTACTCTCTGGCTATCCAGCATCATTATTTTACTGTTTCTCAACCACAGGGAAGGTTCTGCGTCTTTATCAATTTCTTAAGTTGAAATATTAGATGGAAGCTCTTCTCTTAGTCTTCAAGACACAATGAAGATAAGCATCTTAGAATTATTTTTCTTTCAAATGCTGCCTTCCAAATCTTAAAAATTTAGCAGTAATTATGAGGAACTTCATTTCTGTAAGGACAGACTACCAAAATATTCATGCATGGGGAACTCTTCTTTTGTCTGCGCACAACACTGCTTGGCAGAGCCAGAAAAGAAGCATGAGTGGTTTTTGTTGCTGACTGAGCATTACAGGGGAACTGAATGTAGTATTAAATTCTTCCAATTATAGCTGAATACAATGGTTTGAATAACTAAATGCATTGAAAGGTATCTTGCATGAGGAACCTGAACAGTCAGTTTGTGGGGTTCTTGTTTTTAACTGTTTCCTACTAGAAGTACCACACTGAACATTTTCTGTAAGCCAAGAAAAGGAGACTTTGCTGTGGTGCGTTCCAGCTGCCCAGAGACACTGGAGAGGGAGGATGGTAGCTTTTTCTTGCCAGAAATGTTGCATGCATGGTCCATCATTTCTTCCTTGTTTATGCATTAAAACGTGTAACTTTACCTCCTTCCTTGCATTTTTTTTTAAAACGATACCAAAGTACATTTTAAAAACAATGAAAAAATTATGTTTTTTTCCTATTACACAGCTCTGCTAAGAACAGTTAGTTGAACAGTTATCAAAATGGTCTGTTTGATGCTTGCCTGAGCATCAGTAGGGTCCAGTCTCTGCTGTCATGTCTTGGAATGTGAATTTATCACTTCTTCACAGAACTGGCATCCAGCAAGATGACGGTAGCCCCTAGACCGTGTTCTCCCTCAAAGATAGTCACCTCTTCGGGGAGGTGCAATAGCAGAGATGGATGCAACTGATGCAGTGTTTCCAAAATGACCATTTTAGGCTGTACAGATCCTGCAGTTTGGACAAAGAAGTACAGCACCAAACTGTTC
>NW_009648332.1:9283208-9321769 GCF_000708025.1 Charadrius vociferus | reverse complement strand
ATCCCTTACATTTTAAGATTGACATTGTATCTTCATTCTTCTTTGGCACAGGGTGGGAGATCAGTTTGACAGGCAGCTTGGAGTAATTTAACGAGGGGCTGCCCCTCAAGTGGCCACACTCCACTCTCCCCCATTCCGGTTAGTCCCATGCTCATTAAGCACAGCAGTGAGCTGAAAACTACTGCTCAAAAAAAAGGCATTTTTCAGCCTGGCTGGTATGTGACTGCACAATTTCTAAAGCTAACTAGAATAGGTACTATCAGCCAAAACTGATAAAGTGTATGTATGTTCCCTGAAAATTTTTGTTGATATTTCTCCTGAGCAGGTGAGAGAGAGTGAAAGTAATTGTTACTCTGGAAAGTTGAGATGGAAATAAATTCAAGGCTTTTGCACATATGATAGGAGTGCTCAGTTTGCCCTTGAGAATCCTGGTAATATGAGGCATTATATGCGAATGTAGCATCATCCATTTCATGGATTATGAGACATCAGTTTCATACCCACCAGCATATAGAATTGTCAGACGTACTATTAAAAAATATATTAGAAGGTACCCTGGCTCTGTAGTAGCTATAACTGTTAGAAGTGCCACGTTGGATTTGCAGCTTCTTTAAGAGGTAATTCCTGTAATCGTTTCTTTTTAATAAGCACTATCTAAGATGTAAAATGAAAGAAGTTCAGGAAGTGACTGTAACATGTCAGGCTTTACAGAGTGCTGTAGATCTTTGTGGTTTACTCATCTGAACTTCAAATAACTGCATTTGAAGGGTCGGTACTAGCTGTATAACCATGAACTCTAAAAATTATTACATTTCCTATATTAAAAAAAATGATTTGTGCTTTTTTTGGCTGAATCAGCCATGTGTTTGACGATCTTGTATGCACAAACCTTTCAATATGCACTATTGATCTTCCTGTGTCTTTATTTTGGCTTTGAACTTGATTGTGCCATGATCCCTTTTTCTTGTGCTTTACAACCTGCTCACAACTGTGGTTTTAAGTGGTTACTGTTTCTCTTGTGCTGTAGCTATGCTCAGAGCTTGACAGAAAGGGACAGGCTCAAAAATGCTTAGAGATTAAAGTAAACTTCACATAGCATGTTGGCAAAAAGCAAAACAAGGTTAACAGTGAGAGATTGATTTGTAGACTAAGGCCATAAAGGACCACTGCGTTAATCTCTTCTGACTTTCTGCATAGAGTACACAGATACTTTATTTATATTCTCCCTTCTTTGTGGCTGTATTGAAATCAGGAAGGATGACTAGAACAAGGCAGTGAGTAGAGGCTGGTAGATGTTTAATCAAAATATCGTAATTATGGGGGGAATATAAATGAGGAGGACAATTATGGCGTGTTAGTACATGTGCATGATTACAGAAAGTATGCACGATATTACAGCTGTTATTGGAAGAAGCAATATGTACATGTCCCAGGGGTCTCAGTTGCTAACCAAATGTGAATTGTTGCACAGTGCTATAGATAAAATATCAATAGCTATCTCGCTTTGTTTTGGGCAGCTGATATTAGAACTGCTGCTGTCGATGTAAATGTAAGGAGGTTATTTTTAAGTGAGTTCTGTGATTTGAGACTCTTTGCTCTCTTTTGTGGTCATAATAAGCTTGGCTAATGTCAGATCTTTTTTGCTAAAAATTATGTCTCCAGCCATTTTCTTTTGGAACATTGTAGTCCTCTATTAAGCATATAATTCACTTTTTTCATCATTCTTCTGTGAGATTTTTTTTTGTGATATGCTGGTCTGCACTCATTTGCATTTGTCATTTATAAACCTGGATTCTTGGATGTTCTGAGTCTTTTTGGATTTGTCTGCACTGGGTCCCATTTATTTGCTGTTCCCTCAAATATTGGAAAAGTGAATACTATTTAGGTCACTGTGGTGAGTTGTCTCCAGTGGGGATAACTGAATAGGTTTTCAGTGCATAATGGTATGCAAATAACATACCTCTGCCTCACATGGGAACAGACTAAATATATGCACGAGCTTTCTGTGACCTTAATAAGTTTGTAGGCATCATAATACACCATGTGCTGCTGTAGCATAGTATCTGATGTACAAATCTTTCAACTGTGGTTGAGGGCAAAGAAATGTATGAAATAACCCTGTGAATTCAGTATGTGATCCACACACCTTACCGTATGTGGAAGCGTATAGCGGTGATACAGCTGATTTACTTTTGTAACATAAGCAGTAGGTTTTAGTAATAGCCACCATTAATAAAACAGAAGATGCTTAATGTCTTACACTTAACACGCTAATTCATTACATTGGTAGAGCATCTTCATGCATGATGCAAGGTGAAACTGAAAAACATACAATGAAATGATAAATAAGTTACTCTATTAGACTGTTTTTACATTTATGATGTTTCACATGTAAAAGTACCTTTTAAAAATTTTGCTGCTGCTTAGTTTATTTTTATTACAAGTTCTAGAGCAATTCAGGAAACAGATGCTGCATTTAAAAAAGCTTTGCTTTAGTAAAGCTTTCTGTAGAAGAGAATGCATTCTTCCTAAAACTTCGTTTTACTTAAATTAACTTGTATTTCCACTGAGGAAGGCTTATATTAAGCACAAAGGGAGGCTTAGCGGTTTAGACTTCCATCAAATAAACTGCATAACTAAAAAGAGAAGATGCCAAGCCTCACACTCTTGTACTTGAAAGTATTGTGTTCTCTCTCATGGGAACTCAAGATTAGAGAAATTATAAAGGCTTTGCATAAAAACAGTGAGTTAGAATTAATTTTTGCTTAAGCAGGGAAGTGTCAAAAGCCTATTATGGTAATTTTTCAATTTTGTCTTAACTGTTCACACATTTTAAAATAGTTGTACAATTGAGTGGAGGCATAATTGATGTGATGTTTTTTTTTTTTCCTTCGGCCATCATAAAATATAGCTTAGGTGTACTTAGGCTTGGAAGAAGTAGGTGTGCTAATTAAGTAGATGAAAATTTTCATATCATAGTGAGAAAATTTGCCTAATGGATTGGAATAGCATTCTGAGAATGGTTCCCCTAGTCTTAATTACATCCAAGTACCAAATATGATTATTAGATGAAGACAAACCACAGAAACCTTAGTGAGAAAGTGTAATTCCTAGCAGTAGAATTTTGGGGTTGTAGCGACTATAATAATTATTATTATAGTAAACAGTAGCAGTAAAAGTCTCCGTTTTAGAAAAATGTTACTTAGTAACTTTATTCATTGTCTTTTAATGTAAATTAAAAGCTGAAAATACCATGGAATGAAGAGCTACTGCTACATTTATTTTGTTAATTCTTATTGAATTAAAAAAATATAAATCTTGTTTATATCATAACAGCCTATAAAGTGCTAGGGTGGTAGTTTAAAAATTACACTTGATCTAAACAAGTTTTAGGACTTCCCTAATTAAAGGAAAACTGATTTAGCAAAACTTTTAAATCACTTTTTCTTTTAGTAAATACAGTATTTAACAGAAGAAATACTGCTCCAGAGTTGCTTTCATTTTGGTGATCAGTTTTGCTGTTGCATAGGAGGAGTCTTTGGTGGAACACGCTTTGCATTTGGAAGGAGACTTACTGGCAAATGTGAAAGTAAGCAATACACCGAGGTGATCATTGATTAGTAAGGCTTTTGTTTTTTATATGCAGAGAAATGGCATCTTTCCTACCTTTCAGTTAATTTTGCTGCAGAAGCCTCTTTGGGCTCTGAAAGAGCTGCCTTTGGCATCCCCAAATTACGCCCAACTTGTTCAGAATTTTTCTGGCTTTGTCTGCAGTAGGAACTGGTGAAAAGACCGAGATTTGCTGTGTTACAGGGATGAGGCGTATTCTGCTTTATCGCTTTTCTTGACACTGCTGAATGGCTTCTGTCAACTTTCAGTTTCTCTTAACTCGTACCTTAGAGTGGTCTGATCCTTCCTTAGCTCTTCTCTCCCCAAAAGCTGTGAACGAGAGCTACCCAACTAAAAGTAGAATATAGTCGTGCAGTTTTTGTGAGATGGGGCCTGGATAGGAGGGTCAGCATCCATTCTGGCTGTTCAGTTAGTTCTCCAGTTTACAGGTTTCTGGTGTTTTGTATTTGTGTCCCTGGAATAACAATGCCAGGAATAAGAGTGTCAAGTATGTGCATGGATGTGTGTGTGGAGTGGAGGGAAAGGAGGGGATGCCATTAGTTCCTTAGGCAAAGGGCAAAGTATTTCTTAGTCTTTATTCTTTATTTTATTGCTTAATACTGATTGCACTGGGCGTAGAAACGTTAGCGTGTGTGTTTAAGCACATGTAATTTGACTGTAAGAATTAATTCTTGAACTAGTTTGTGTTACCCATCACTAAATACGTGTGGGATCAGGACCTTTGTATATAAAAGAGATTACTGAAGTACCTTATAGTAGGTTGTCCAAGATGCAAGGTTTAATTTTGTTTTCTGGTGTCAGTTCAGTGTTCTGTAACATTTTCATTTCTCTCATAACCTTGTACAGTTTTTATTAATCATTACTTTTTTATTGTTTACACATGAAAGCTTCTCTGATAGACAGTGTTTATTTAAATGGTATTTCAGTGAGTGCTAAAATTAGCAGTAACAGTTTTGCTAGGTTTTTTCTTCTATCTATTATATTTCTTCTGAGCTTATGCAGCATAAAAAGGAGCTGTTACCAATAAGCTCACATTGATAAGGAAAAAATATAAATGTTACCAATCTTCGCTTGACATATTTTGCAGTGTTGTGATGGAAGATACCTTTCTGAACACTTTTTCTCAGTTGAAGGCACTAGCTCCAAATATATCCACACACTTATCCCATTTAACTGTGTAAACTTAGTGAGGTGTTATTGGTGACTTTTTTGTGTTAAGTTAATTATATTTTGTTTACCCTTCAATAGCATGTGGTGAGGAGTACAGCAGTCTAACTCACAAGCTCTTGACAGGACTGATGAATGGCCAGAGATAGAGATATTGGCAGGCTGCTCTCTAGTGCTCTGTCTAGAATTGTTTTCCTAAATAATTCAGAGGGTTGAAATTTGATGAAATCATTTCCATTTGAAGAATGAATGGAAGGGGTAAATGAATGAGGACTCCAGTAATGGAGCAGTTGTGTTCATACTGTCGGACAGACAAGACAGCATCCCCCATCGTGGTTCCTGCGCAAATTCTTTGCATGAGGTTGTGATTGAGCTTTGTGCAAGTGATTACTTCTGTGGTGAGTGGCTTTCTTGCTCGGAGTGCGGCACCCTGCCGTAGCCAGCTCCCTCCTCCCCACAGCCTCCCCGCGGGGTGAGAGACCCCGCACATTGACAGCTGTCTCCCTGGCTCGCTGTTCCTGGAGAAGCCCGGCTCCAGCGCTGGGACTCTGTGAATTAATGAGTGATCGCATATTTTCAGGAGGGAGTGCTTAACGCGAAAAACCATCTACAAATACATGGCTGACAAACAGATGATGACAAGTACTTACAGGAGACTGAGTGACAACATGACATCAGTAGGGCAGTAACCTGTGGTTAGTTTAGATGGTGGGCAGGAGAAGTGCAGCTGGTTTGCCACTAGATAAGACCATCTGTGGTTTTATCTTTTTTTAAGGACTTACCCTTTCGGAAAGATGTTGATACTGTACATATTACATGTGGTAGTCTAGGGGGGGTGTATACTCAGCTACGCTCATTTGTTCTTCCCAAAAGATAGTCTTTGTTGAGCCCCACATAGCATTCGACTGATGACCCTAGTGTCATGCAGATAGATGTCAGGTGGGAACAGTGAATATTTATGATCCCATAAATCTGCCATTCTCTCTTAATGGCAGCTGCCTACAAAAACTCTTTGCAGTAATGGATCTGCTCTCTGTGACTCCTTGTTCTTTGACATACCGGCATTACAGCAATGGCTTTCTGGTGTAGGCGTAATTATGTGCAACCACTAAATAAGTGTCTGTACTACTGCTGTGTCCATGTTTTATGGTCTGGTTTTGAGGTTGCATAGCAGCCAGAGTAGCCAAAAGGATTAGGCTGATATTTCAGAATAGTTCTCTTTCATTTTCCTTTTTTTTCTGCTCACATAGAGTATTGTACAAAAACTTGGGTGAGTATACTTGTCTGGCATATGAGTGCAAAACTACTGAATACAGCAATCACCTTTAAAAGGTGGGTGGTGGCAGGGGACAAACTGATCTATCACCAGCTGTAATGCATTGGTTTCTCACTGAAAATGAAAATGTTTTGCAATAAAAACAAAGCCATATTTGATCTTGCTCAAATATGGAGCTCTTGCAGGCTCCTTTGGCCTCAGCCCTGCATCTCCCTCCATCCGTTGTTTCATGCCTGCCTCTTAAATGTAATGCTGTTTTGAGTTGTGCAAGCTGGAGCTAGAAAATGTGGAGCTCTGCTGCACACATGTATAATGTAGCGCACAGCTCAGGGCAAAGGAGGACTTTTAAAATTATAGTTCCAGAGATTAAAAAAATGAGCAGTAAAATTACGTGAATAAGGAATATTTATTTGGATTTGAGTTTCTTAAAATGTAGCTGTTGAGATATTTGATTAGATTTTGTACTCAATATGGCATATTGAGTATAAGATCTAATGTTGTCTAACATCTGTTGTTAATACAGACTGCCACCTGGAAATAAATGAATAGATACTCATGGGATATCCAGGAAAAAAAATGTGTGGTTAGAAGCATCACTACTACTTTGAAAGCAATAGCATAATAATTTATGAACATCATGGATTCTCCATATAAATAGAAACAACTTCATTTGAATTTGAATGATCAAGATTATACTTCATAATGGAAGTCCTAAGGCATACAATTAATTTTACGAGATTAAGAAAAAAAACCCTGCCTTAGAGCATATTGATTTAAAAGCATTTGAATGGGCTCACCTTGTGGTCCAGAGGGATGCTATGGGGAATCCAAGTTAGATTTCCAAGGAGAAAGCGGTCGTGCCGTGCTCCTTGGAGAGGTTGGGGGGAGTGAAGCTGGTACTTGGGGTAATCATGCCCGACTGAAAGGAGTGGAGCCGTGCGTGCACGCGCTGCCTCCTCTCTGCCGGGCTGAGAGGTTGGTTCTGGTTCTGCTCCTGCTGGCAGCGCGACATTGTGTTTGTGTGAACAAGATCTGCACCGAAGAAGACTTGGGAGATAATCTTTTCCTGGGAGGAAGTGAGCAGTGCATGCTGCTTGGAAAAATAGTGCTCTGAGAATAGCTTGACCCTATTTACACAATTGTATTTTTGTGAATGCAAAATATCTTTGTCCCTCTAGCAGCCCCTACACACCCTTTGCACCTCCTTTGTTCTTTGTAGCTGTGGTTTCTGTCTGCTTAACCCAAAGTGCAGCAATGGGGTTGCTTTTATATCTGATAATTTTTGGAGGTCCTCTCCAGTGAGGTCTGCCTTGATAGTGTGTATTTTTGTTGTTTTCTGACCCCCTCTAGTGTAAGGACCTCAGGAAGTTTATCTTCCCATTTGTGGTGTGGCACTGTGTGCTGAATGCCTTTAGTCTCATTTTTACTGATAATCCTCTTCTTGTTTAAATTAAATAAATATAAACATATTGAAAAAGAAGGATGCTTCTCAAAGTAGCAGTGGCCAAGTTTTGAATACCAAGTCTCCTTAATTGAGCTGCTCATCTTCTATTTTTGCATGCTTCAGTTGGCATGAAGCTTTGTGTTTGCAAATGTAACTCATATATTTGCTGTGGACTTTGGTGCCCTTTTGTGAAAAATCATGACCTTCGTATAAGAGTATGAATTTGATAAAAATATAAACCCCAATTTGCTTCATATACCTTAAATAGATGTAGTTGGGTGCTGGTTTTTTTTCTAAATGCAACTTTATATTGTGACTTTTTTCATCACCGCCCTGAAGCATACGTGTGTTCCATAACGTAACTCACTGGTGGCGGAGCAGGTGAGAGCTCAGCCCTGTGCCAGTCTGTTGAAGATAGGTAGGGACGGTGACTGCTGCCGGGGCAGGGCTGCGTGGGTTAGCTTTGGCTGGAGCAAATCCCACACCCCGGTTTGGAGCCCCCCTCGTACAGTGCCTGCTGCGTTTGCCAGGCAGGCATCGTTCGTCTGAGCGCTGGCTCGTCTGGGAATTAAACTGCACTGGGTCCCAGGTGCGGGGAAAGCTCCCTTTGATTAGAAGTAGTATATTATGTATTGTGTCACGGGTTGGAAGATTAATGAATAATTGTTTAACAACTAAAAGCACTTTAAAGTGCTATGTAATGCTGAGAGATAACACTGAAAGTAGAGAGGAAGTGAGCAGCTATTTTTGAAGTAGAAGTTCGTTTCTAAAAAGCCCTTATAGATTGCATATTTTAGAAGGAAATGAAAAACTAAAGCCATCATAGCAGTATTGTAGTTTATAGTCTGGCGACTACACAGTTTTCTAACCATTTAAAATGCAGTTCTTGGCATTGATATGTTAATTTAGTTTAACTGCTGTTCTTGCCTGTATCCTTCATGAGTTTTTGTTGTTGATGAGTGAACTTTCTTCATTATTTTATTAATATTGGAGATATTAGTAATCATGGCACTGTGGTTAATAAATACAAACTGGGAGATTAGGCAAAAGTGCTTTAAATTGTTTTGCAGATTAGCGGGCAACATTTATGTTGGAGTTCTCTTATGACTTTAATCTTGCTGTGGGCACAAAAGAGGATTAAACTATTACTAGATGGCTGGAATTATTTGATTTCCCCCACTCCCCTGTGAGGACCCCAAATCAAAACTGTAACTGACAAATTACAAGTGCATACTTCCACTAAAAGCTTGGAGGACATACTTAATGCTCTGATTTGCTTATGATACATGTAAATTCATTCTGAAATTAAACTTTGCTGTGTGCTTTGTCATAAGAATTGAGAGGATTACCCGGTTTGAAATTTTAAATTGCAAGTAATGGAATTGTTGTGGAGCACCTCTAGGAAATATATAACGTGCTATTAGCACAGTAGAATTTGGCTTTTCCAAGGATTTTCCTTATCCTTCAGTTTGAGATCAGTGTTTACTGAGACGAGAAGCAGGCAGGTTTTTTCAGTTTCAGACCTGAGGTTGGCCTTGGATTTCAAAGACCTCTTTTGAAATGTGGATCTTTATTTCAATATTGGTCTTTAACACAGACCCTAGCATAAAATTAAGTATCTTGAGAAACAAGAAAGAAAACCTTTTGTGTTGCGATGGAAGAAGTAAAAATGTTCATTTAAATAGAAAATGACCAAGAGGAAAACTTGGAAATTTACACCCCAAAAGACCTAAAATTCACCCCAATGATCTAATAATGAGGGTGAGCACTGCACAGACAGGCAGCAAGCGTGCTTCGCTTCCCTGCGGGCGCTTCCTGACCCTCGAGGCCGGTAGAGGTGGAGAACTCCCCATAGGGGTGTGCGTGGGGTTCCCCCCGGTGCCGTAGCTGCTGCTGTGTGCCAGGAAGCCGCGGGATCCTGGGTGGTGTTTTGTACCACGTGTGGTGCAATAAATAGGCCAGAAGTGGGTCTAGGGGAAGCTGCACTGAAACTCCAGAGGGATTAATTTGAACTATGGTAGCAGCCACTTTAATGGACTCGTTGGAACACAGCACTTCTAATGTTTTATTTTTATGCAGTTACATATGGCTGTTACGCACTCCTGGTACAAACACACACCATCTGCCTCAGGTTGGGGAGAACGTCCCCCGTGGCACGGATGATGTGCACATTCATTTTTAAGGTTTTGCTCACTTTCTTAAAGCACTGTTAGGAATAAGTTGCTGGAGGAAACGGAAGAATTTGCGTATCCCTTTTCCATTTGGGAATTACTACATTCCTGACTATTACACTGTGTGCACTGCTTTCTCCACTGCTACCGTCCCAGTGTGGATTCCAAGTTGAACCTAAAACTTTCTGTACTGATATTTTTGTCCTTATTGAGGACACTAATGCAAAGGGTGTTCTGTTGGAAGAGGACTGTAGGGTTGGATTATAATGATATTAAACACAGTGTTTTCCACAAGAAATGTTAATACATGATATTTTAAATCTTATTTCTGTTCTGATGTAACATTTTAAAATTAAACAATTCTTAATCTACCACTTCAACTTTAATACTTTTTTATTATTTTTTTGCATAAAACTAATTTCAATTGGAGTAACAAGTATCGCGTGTTTTATGAAACACCTTCATTGGAAGTCTTGGATACTTTCCATTTGGGTCTCTACAGACCCATCCGGTTTGAAAATACACTGTTTTATCCTCTCCTTAATTACAGTACTTGGAGCAACTCTCCGTTAACTGTTTTTAAGTTCCACTGGATAATGAGAGTCTACCAGAACTAGAGAGCGTACAACAGAAAACTGTTCACAGGAGGAAGCTTGCTGTTGCTTAGCTACCTGTCTTTTTAATTTGGAATCTCCAGCAATTCGATAATGACTAGCCCTTAAGCTGCTAAATGTATTTGTTCATGACACATTGTACCATTTCATATGTGCATTTCACCTATGTGTTACTGCTATTATTGTAGGGCTAAAGAGGGCGTTTATAATGGGGTTGTATTGTGGCGGAGATCACAAAACCGAAATACGTCGGTTACATAAGCAGTACTTGGTACGGGAAGTTCTTTGGTGGGTAATACAGCAATGAAATTCAGAATAACTTCAGCCAAAAGAGCTGCTGCCTCTGCTCCTCCAGATCAGTCCCATATATGAGAAAGTTATACATAATTTGTAAGTACTGCAACCAATCTGTAGTCTTTTAATAGTATGCGTTCTCACATCAATTTAGGCATAATGAAGGTACATAATTAATTGCAAATTAAAATGCTGCAACACTTAACATTTTTTGTCTGTTTAGCATTTTCTCATAAGTGAGAAAATGCCTGACTTTCAAAAATTGCCTGAATTTCGCAGAAATTTGTTGGAATAAGACCCTGTTCATAGGATAAATAGTGGTGGGGGTTTTTTTTAGGAGTCTGGGAAAAAGTTTGTATTCAGTAATACTTTCTGATCAGTCCTAAAATTGATATAAAGGGACAGTTTATCTAGGGATTGCTTATGGCTGCAGAACTGGTATAAGCACAGAAAGAAATTCTCTCTTTTCTAAACCTTTTTCCAGTACGTGGATCTAAAAGGGAAACTTTTTTATTCTCTATTAAAGTGATTCTTTCTTTCTTTAATAGTTTTCCCCCTTAGGAGAGATCTCTCTGACTCTTCCCTGACTGGTTGCACAAAGTAGTCAAAGCAGCTTCTGCAGCAGTACAGTTGAGGTTCACGTGTGTTTGTAGAAGGGCATCCCGCCTTGGCCTCTGACTTCATTACGCAAGGCTGCTGGCGTAGCTGCGACAGCTCCGAGGGGTGCCGCGCTTCCTCGCTGACATAGGTGCGCCGGCAGTGCTTGTGGTAGTGACGCAGCCGTGCCAAGGGGAAGGAATTGTTAGGTCTGCCGTTACAACGGTGCGGGCTGAAAGCTCTCTGCCCGCCTGTGTTACAAGTACAGTTCGCTGGCATAATTCATGGAAGCAGCGACTCCATCTGACGTGTAGATGGGTTTGATTCGCAGGTGCAAAATGCAGCTCTTTGTAAAGGAACATCAGTGCCGTTTGCTGCTTACCTGGCGTGCCCAGCTGGACAAAGATTGGTTATTGAAGTTTTCTATGTTATATTTGTTATGATTTTGGAAGGATGAACTTGTCAATTTGATAGTTAATTAGATTTTTAATTCAGTGATGCAAACTTTCTTGGGAATCTATGATCAAGTTAATATAAAGAAAATTAGTATTTCAGCTCTTACAGATATACATTGTAGATTTCAACATGAATCTGTGTAATCCTGGTTTAGGTATTCATAAGGTTTTGATGTCTGTATGCCCCTAGTGGAAAATACTGGCATATTTCAATATAATTTTGTGCTCAATTAACCTCACTATTGACTTACAGATGTACAATAGAATTGCATCTCTTCGCCCTGTTATTGAGCTTTAATATGTATTTGTGGATTTCAGTTTCTGGGTCTGTGAATCTCTCTCATTAAGGTAATTTATTTTTAAGATTACAAAGTATGTAGCTCTTGTATAGCCTCATATGTATTTTTTGTTGTACCTTTATGTTTTTAATCCTTCACATTTGAACATTGCATGCCATGGCGTTAAACTGCCTATACGTATGTCCTTGATTTCCCAGCGCGGAGCCATTGCTGCACTGGCCTCCGTTTGCCTGCGGAATTCCGTGGAGGCGTCAGTACACGGCATGACAAAATGTAAAACCATACTCATAGATCACCTTATAAATATTTATTCATATAAATTCTTTAAAGAAATTAAATTACGTGTTCTGTACAAAATAGGAGAGAGAGGCTTTTAGTGTCACTGACTGCAAATTGAAGTCATTTGTCTAGAAGGGTCAGGTGCCACTTTGTGGTAAGGAATTTGTCTGAGATCCAAGAAAGAAAAGATTGATAGTACAAAGAGATTGATGAAACGGGCACTGCAATATGCATACGAAGTTACGGGTTAATTAGGAGGATCTAAACAAGAAAGTTCCTTTGTGTGGGGAAGTGTCGTGTGCTGTTACTTTGAGAAGCGAGGTGTGCTGGCAGCCTTTTTGAACATGCAGAGTTGATTTTCTGAGATGTTTATGTAGAGATGTGTGGTTGTGAGTATCAGCGAGGTGGCAGATTACCAACAGCACGTACGCTGCAGCTGATGAGCGCTTCTTAGGAAATTGAGTGGTTTGCATATATAGACACCATCTCAGCTCCTGTCTTTGGTTTTGTTGTTGTTGATGTAAATTATAATGCCGGTGCTGTGATTCCGGTATTGGAGTAAAATCATTAATATTTCAGAATGCCAAGTTCTTCAGGTGTATCAGGTGACATGGCTATTTGTTATACTTTTTAATTACAAACATGGTACTTAGAGAAAAATCCTAAAGCTACAACTACGTAGCTTAGAAAATGAGAGCTGAGCAATCAACAAACATTGTTTTCTTGTTGATAGGAAAGCTGTTTTGAAAGAACAGACGCTCCAAACTGTTCCTTATTGCATTAAAGTTCAGCAGCCACCTGGTACATTTAGTGGAGAACGACAAGCTTCTGTATGCAGATTCACGCAGAAATTGAAACAGTACCATCTTTTGTAATAGTTATTCACGTGGCAGAATGAGAATTTTAAATTTGCCTTAAATGCAAAAACCCAAAATACTGTCTGTGCCCCTCGTGTCTCGTCCTATACAAGGACAAAACAGTGCAGATCTTCCAGTGAGGCAGGAATAAAAAGCTCAACAAGCACTTCAGTATTTATTATTGTAATAGTAAATCATCTTGGTCTGCCTAGAAGATCTGTAAAACATACCTGCTGAGGGCAAGAGTAGGCACAGGCATGACAGACTGAGTTATACTTTTAAATACTGTAATTCTGATATTTTTGTTATGATATTCTTAACTAAAATTTTGCATTCATATAGCTTCACCTTATTCTTAGCCTCAGAGAGACAGATCTTGGGGCACATAGCAGCTCTTATCTTCTACAATCCATTTCTCATTGAATATGGAGTATCTGAATTTTTTTTAAATATGAGGAGGAAGAGGACAGACAAGTTTTATCTTGTCTTACTGCTAAGCGTGAGATAGAAGAGGCCTTTACAAATTGCAGTGTATTGCTTTTTCACTGAAGATGGAAAAAATTGTTGAAGGGACAAGTATTTGAATTGCAGAATGTATTTCTACATTAAGGAAAGGCAGTTAGACTCAATGAGGCCCCTGGGAAATGTGATTGACATTAAAAACAATCCTATTTTGGTTTATGATATTCCTGTAATAATGAATGTTAGCTCCTTATGTGGTTAGATATCTGTTTATTCACATAATTCTGCGTACAAAAGGAGCTGTAGAAAACATTCTAGGTACTGGAAAAACAACACTGTCTTTTTTACATTTTCACTTGTAGGAACCGTTTTTCATACTCGTAGCTTTTTTCTCTTGTATTAACATGAGATCAGATATGAGAACTTCTGTCCAAACAAATGAGTTTGAATGTGTCCCACAATGCTGACGTGCACTGTCAAAGTGGTGTCTCGGGCACAGTTCTAGTGGCCTTTTTGTGGTACTTAACCTTCCTGCTTGAGTGGCAACTCACCTCCCATCAGCCTTTCTACCACATCAAGGAGAAAGATACTTCTACTTTATAAAGAAATACAGCTTATTGGTAGTTTTCTCTACTTCAAGGATTATTTTTTTTTTTCACTTGATAGATGCAATCCTGTTCAATGTGAAAACTAAGTTTGGTTTTCTCTTTTTGTTTGGTTTGGTTTTGTTTGTTTTTTTTCAGAAACCAAAACAAAAGGACTGGCATCCTCCCGGAGGATTTATTTTAGGACTCTGGGCATTGATCATCATGGTTTTCTTCAAAACATATGGAATCAAGCACATGAAACACATCTTCTGAATTTGAGCAAACAAGATGATTGCATTGGCTCCACTGTGGATTCCTCAGGGTCATCTGAGTGCTCTGTATGTGTATTATGGTTGTATTGAAAAACAGTGTTGAGCTCTCGCTTCTAAAGGGTCTTTTGAAGTCATCTCTTCTGTCTCCTTTTCTGAAAATAGTCTAACAAATGGTTTTAATGTTAGATGTGCTTTGGTTTGGGGTTTTTTTGTTTGCTTTTCTGAGCAATTTTTCTTCCTGGGTAAACTTAAAAAAGAGGAGGGACCTGAACACAGTAACAGAATTTCTGAGGTTGATTGTGAATTGTAAATGGGCAAATTCTTTCCCCCATACTTCAAAGTAAATCTTAGAAATAGTCAACCTCTCACTAAAGAACTAGACATTGTGCAGGACATTATTTAAGATGTCATTTTATCAATAAAAACTTAAGCCACTTTGCAGACTTTGGCATGACGTATTGAAAGCTTTTTCACAAAAATAAAAATACTCTAGAATGTATGGATTTTTTTTCCTTATTCTTTTTTCTTCCCTGTTAAATACAACCCTTAGATCAGTCCTTTCACCCTAAGCAGTTTTGAGTCTAGGATTCTATGAGTTGGTAAAAGTGAAACAAAAATATATGATAACCTCACTGAATCTACTTCAAAAAAGTGAAACTACAACTTCACCATGTCCCTTAGGAACCCTTCATAGCTTGTATATTTTCACTCCATACAATTTGGAGTTGGACGCTTTCAGGATTTTCAATGCACTGAATTTTTGCACAGAAGAAAATAGACTCTGGCATTAGGATGAAAAATGTTATAAATTGTACTATTGTATTCTGTAGTTTCTGAGCCTTTGGAAAATGAGCTTTATTCCCTAGGTTTTGTAAATTCTGTTTTGGCATATTGATTTGTTCTTCTTGGACATTTACTCATGAATGTATGCTAAAAGGGTTTTGGCTGTATAATATACTGATATTGGTGAATAGAAAAGCAAATTTGTGCATGTATAGACACAAGTCTTGTCAGCAAGGAGAAGCTTTTGCGGTATGCTTTTGGAACCTGTTCTTTAGCTTAATCATAATAAAGTTTGCACAATGCGTACATGGTGTAAATGCTAGATATGTATCAAAGTTATTAGGAATTATTTGTAATCACACATAAAATCAGAGCCAATATATTTTTTCTTAGAATATGGTATTAAGCATTTTCATATTGTACAGAACATACAAATCTGAGTGCTTAAACATTTTTGTTGTCCTTTTTTCTTCTCGTTCAGATTGATTGTGGCATCGTAGCCTCGGGTTAGGGGTAGTGAACTTGTCAGAGAGCCGTGTGTATGCACTGACTGGGAGGGCTGCAGGGAAGGCAGCGAGGCTTCCAGATATTTCTAAAGGCTGATGCCAGAGAACAATCAAAAGAGTAGTGTAGTACATCCCTTGAGTATTAAAACTTTATTTTTTTTCTCCATACATCTTCTAGTCTTGGAGAGGAGAAGTACAGTATGATCCACTATCAGGAGGCAAACACTTGCCTGCTAGGCCTCTACCTGCCTAGAAAGTTCTGGTACTGAGAACTTTGTTGCTTTTTGGTAAACAGCAGGAATAGTTTTCAGTAGCATGTGCTAAGCACCAGGAATGGGTTTAATCTGTATTTAAAACAAAAGCAGTCCTACACCACTGTCCTTATATTTCTGTAAACTGATACTCTGTGATAAATAATACTAGAAATTTCTTCCCAGTTTGCTGATGAGAAGTTTTTCTGTAAGTGATGCAGAGGTATCCCCTGCCAACAGCAGCACAAGGTACTGTGAAAGGTGAAAGCTCTGCTGACAGCGGAGAGGGAGGAGTTGAACGGGTCTGAGCAGCGTTCCTAGTGCTGGATCTCTGGATCTCTTCAGAGTGTGGTGGGGTTTGGGGTCGTTTTTTTGGATAGCATCCTTCATAAGCAATGACTTTGTATCCAAAATCTGATGTAATGGTGACTTCTTAAAATGAGAACACCTCCCCCCCCCTCCCGCCAGCTATTTCTAATGCAACAATCAACTAAGATCTGTTGTAGACAGACTGTATAGAAATGCAGAGAGACACTATAGAAATGTGTAGACACGGTATAGAAATGAATCCTACAGAATTTCTTAAAGGATTTGCTTAGCTTTCACTTTTTAATCCAGCCTTTGATAGTCTTTCTCAATTGTAATGAATATTTTTAATCAAATATTTATTTTATAGGCAAATTTTGTCACACTTCAAGAAGTGGCTAAAGTGAAGTTGATAGAGCTTTGTGCCTTGCTTCGGTTGCAATTACACTTACTGAGACTCCTCAGGCCTTATTCAATTTTTCTCTTTTTTCAGCCACCTTTTGCAGCAAGTGATAGATAGAAACATCTACAGAACTCAGCTGAATTTTGCAAGTAGCAGAAGATACCAAAGATGCTGTCTTTTTAAAAGCTTATCTGCTTGGGGGAAAGGAGGCAATTAGGTGGGTTATTAAAATGCAATTTATGAATAGAAGCACTCAGTAAGTGTGCCTGTGAAGGTGATTAAATTGAAGTGAGAACAACAATTTGACTGGAATGCAGCAAACTACGCTTTGGGCATTCCTAACGTTTTCATATGCACAAAGTGAGGAGTTGAAATAGATCGTTCTCAGAGTCACCATAAAGTTGCCCGTGCTACAATTGTGAGATGGTATTTTCTATGCTGTGATAACTTTTATTCCTTGAATAGTTACAGTTTGGAAGCAAGTATAGAAATGTTACAGAATTGTCTGTCAGTGTGTTTGTATATTTATTTATTTAAAGTTTTATTAATCTTTTCATTTTCCCTGAGAGCCCTTCAAACTCCGTTAGGGATGTGGGCTCTGGGAACCAGCCAGGTCGTTCTCACTCATGAACCGTTTGTGTTGTTCATGCCCAACAATGCACTTGTGCAGTATAGACGCTTCCTCTGTTGTGCACAGATTATCTTTTTAATGGAAGCCAGAAAACAAGCTAGATGGCAATTTCTTGATGTTTCTTTGCATAGAAACTTCTAGAGCAGGATTAAATTTCAGCATTTTGTGAGTTAGATAGGTCTGTGAACCAGGCATGCCCGTGCTTGCAAGATTTTGTTCATTCACGTTTGCACCCTGTGCTATGTAACTGCATTGACAGGTCTTGCAGTGGCTTTCATAGACATTGTTTGGAATACTCGCAGATTATAAAAATATGAGTTGTTTCATTTCAGCTTTTCAGCTGTCTTTTGGGATCCCATATTGAAATGCATTACTATTACTGAACTGAAGAAAAGGTAAGTTAAGTAGGTAAGTAGGGTTTTACTCTCATACACCTGCTCTCACGTCTCTCTCTGCACTTCATTTGATTTCTGAACGGTCTGTGAAATGCTGTATATATTGGAGAATGCTGTTCTGTGTGACCATGCCCAAACGTTAGACAAATGTATGACTCTAAGCTGCACTTCTGTAACAGACTGAAAAGTGAGATTCCCACAAAAATCAGTGAAGAAGCCTGAGCAGTGATGAGACAATCAGCGTTTCATTGGTCTATGCCAGCTAAATCTTTTTATATTTATGTGACTATCACCATGAAATGCTGTTGTCGTAGCGTAAGCAAAGATCATAGACTGTTCAAAAGCATCTTTACAAATACCATTAGTGCTAGTGTTTCTCTTCTAAAGAGTGGACTTCTTTTTTTTCTTTTTCTTTTTTTTTTTCCTGTCAGTTGTTTTTTTCCCTGTAAAAGCTGGTCTCCATTACTGATTACAGAAAAGCAAATGTAATCCAGTTCTAATTTCTAAGTGTCTGCAAATTGAGCCCATTTCCATCTCTTGTTTCAGCAGTCAGGGACTTCCATCCTCTGGTACCACATCCACGAAACATAGTGGAAGTGAATGGATCTCGTGGTCTAATGTGCACTCAGATGGGTATCATTGCGTACTAAAGCAGGGCTCAGTTGCACATAGTGATAGATCAGTGATTTATGAAGGAGCAAAGACCACATTCAGCTGTGAATTGATCATGGGTGGAGAGGATTTTCAGAGTGATGAGGGCAGGGAGGTGTTAGACTGTATTCCTCAACATGTAAGAGAGATTTGAAGGACTAACTGTCCCACTGAGGCAGACAAGCGAAGTCTGCAGCCCTGGCAATCCTGATACCAGCAGCATGTCATGCAAGTTTTTTTTGAAGCTCGAGAGCTGCTTCTTTCTCCTCTCTGATGGATGCTTAGAGGGAAGGAATAAAAAGAAGTTTCTGGTCTGAAGACATCCAAAAACTGAGCTAATTAACCCTTCAGTATAGATGGGGAAACGAGATGCTACCAGCTGCTGGTAAATGGTTATATTTGATCCAGTACTTTGTTGTGTTGTGAACTGAAAAGCTTCTAGGCATTCGGGATTATTTGGACTTGATAAAAAAATAGATGAAGTGGAAGGCAATTCATGAAGTGGTAATATGGTGTATTTCACAGAGTCTGCAGCATTTGGAGAGATGGCAACCTTTGTATGCGGGTACAATTTGGGGACAAAGATTGGGGGTGTCAGAAACCTCGTTCTCCGGGTGTACAGATCTTCCGGCTCTGTATCACAAAGCTGTGAGTGACCTGACCTGGTAGAATTGTATCGTGCTTCCAGACTAACTTCCCTTTGGGCTGAGGACAAGCATAAAATATTTTACCCTAGAGACTAATCTATCCATAAAGTTATGAGCTAGAGGAAATAGCAGTGTATATAATGACAGTATCTTCTCAACCATCACTTCCATGCTTCTGTACAATAATGAGGATAATAGTTTTTGCATTTTTAAGTGGTGAAAGGCAAATTTAAAAAACAAAACACAACAGAGAAATGTGTTTCTCATGGAAGATAATATACTCTGCTGTGTGCACTCTGCTATTATTTCTGCTTTCCCTCTTTCCATGAACTTTTAAAATAATATGCTGTAGGGAAGTGCATCTTGAAAGCGTTGGTGTTTTATGATGAAAACTTGTATATGCTGCATAACATACTCTGAAATCAGCATTTCATTGCACTAATTTCACTTGCAAGTTCTTTAAAATGAGTTACTTTTTCTCCCTTAATGAGGGTTTCTGCCTGATTTAGTGATTAAATTGATAGTGTTTAAGGTTTCAGTTCAAAGTTTATGAAGATGTACATCTGTTAATGTTTGATTGTGCTGTGTCGTCTTCCCCATGCAGATTTTAGATTTAACCCTTTTTTTCTTTATTTCGTTCTTTAATGTATGTGCACAAAGAACGCTGGAGCCTTGTCCACAACTACCAGAAGCAGACTGTTCTGATAGTGTAACAGCAGTGCTGGCAAAGCTCTGCCATAGATGCTATTTCTTACGAAGTGACTTTCTTCACGCTGCTGACCACTTCACAGGTTTGGTGAGGCAGCGCTGCAGGGACCAGGCGGTCGGGCTGTGGGTTATTTGGGAGATTCGTGGTGTGTCCTGACTAGTCCCTATGTCAAAGTTGACTAATCTGAAATAGCAAATGTATTTCCTTTCTTGCCTGCAACGGGACTTGCTGGAACAATGCTGTCGTATATTAAACGGTTGGCTAGGCCCAATGGGTTTGCACATAGCGGATGTTTTAAGCTTAGGATCTGTCCTTCATGTCCAGTTCCAGTATAATGGTCACCTGCTTCCTTTGCCAAATGCTTTGATACTTACCAGTGAAGATGCTGCTGTTTGGGTTTTATGAAGTCACTTTTTCTGTACTGGTTTTCTCGTCCAGGTTGGTTGTAGCTCAAAATTTTACAGCTCAAATTGTGATGATTTTAGGGTCCCCTTAGTTCCCTTGGTCTTTATAATGCAAGTGGAATGGCAAATAGGGCCATCAGTATATCATTGCAATGTATGTTTGTATTTTGTACAGTTGTTTTATGTACCCTTCTCTGCGCTAGTCCCTGTCTTTGCCTTTTTTTTTGTGCGTATAGGTTTTTGGCACTTGCTTTTGCAGCTCATTTCTGTATAGTTGCTCCTCCTCTGCCATATCATTTGCAACGGACTGACCAGGAATAGCTTTTTAGTGTTTCATGTAATACTTGTCTACAGATGTATAGCTATATTTAAAAAAAAAATAAAAATAATGCTGTAGTGGGACATGTTCCAATTTTGTCCAACACAAATGAACAGTCCCACTGAATACCAGTAACCGCTTTCAATTTTGGCTTTGTGTGCAGCTTGGTTACAGCAAGGATGCGGTGGGGGGAAGCATATCCTCATAGGTTATAAATCTGTTCACTTTTTTGTTAAAACATAATCCAAACCTAAGCTCTTGCCTTAAACTCAGCCACACCTAATGGTTCTCTTCAGAATTTCCTTCATTTTGCTATTGACAGACTTGCATCATGCTGTGTGTTTGGATCCTAACCAGTAGGCTCCAGCTCATCTGATAGCCAAAGGGAAGTCAGCAAAATCCTAAAACCTTATACCTTGCTAAATAGGCATTATTCCCTTTATCTTCCCTGTACTTCAGGAAGTATTTAGTGTCCTAAAAAGCTACTGATGTTATCTTAACAGTTGTCTGTGTTGTGTAAAGAAGCTGACAGATTTGAATGTCATTAGGCATCTCCTGAAGGAGATAAACCTGTTGTGAGAAGCCAAATTATTAAGATGACTTTCCTTGGCTGTTAAAAAGGGTCCAGTCTTGCTCTCCATCTGAGCTACGTGCTTTGACGTTGCTTTCAGTAAAATGAAAATGCAGTTACTGTTGTTGGATCCTGTGGCTGCCTGGCACATTGTGAGTATGGCAAGACTCTAACTGGGCTTTCGTGCACAAGTTGATGTTCATTGGATACAATTTTTTTCCTTATTTTTTATTTAGACAGTCTATCCCCTGTATCCTGTGCCTAGGAGTGACCTGTGGTAGATGCTGAGGGAAGAGTACAGAGAAGCAGAGAAAACGTATTGAGACATTTTCCTGTGGAATTCTGCTAGTAGCCTTAAGCTGATGATGTACTCTTCACCTTATTTCCTATGTTCAGGTGGGTTCCATGGGTGAAGATCTTCTCTTTTATCCGTAGCTTCTTTGGAAGCCTTTGAAGAGGCACCTTGCAAAACTAGTTGTGCATTCATCACCTGGATCTTCTTGTCCACTTGCTTTAGAGAACTTTGAAGAACTCTCAACAGATTTGCAAGGCATGACTTTTCTTACAAAAGTTGCATTACATCTTAGCCAATGTATCTTCTTTATGACTGCTGATTTTGTTACAGTTTTCCATCTATTTGTCTGGGTCGCTGGGGTGGTTTGTCTGTAGTTTCCTGCCTTTTCTCTCTTTCTGACAACTGCTGGTCAAAGTACTCCACAGCGAACACTCTGTGTTGATCCTCTGCTGAGTAGTTTCTCTGGCTCAGTCTGGTGTTCAACGACAGACAACACAAAGAAATGTCTCCCTTTTCTGCTGGCAGTGCAAGAGTGCGTCCTGCGGCAGCTGTGTGCTCTCTTGCTGGCACCCCTGGGAAGGTGCCACAGAAGGGAAGGAGATGCTGGTTCACGACCTGTTTCCGCACGTCTGCATTTGCCGTGAAGCCTGTTTTACAGTCAGCCGTGGTAAAAGTCATCATCTCTGTTTCCACTGTGATGCTGAAACTGTGTCCTCACAGTGGTCAAAGGGTATCATTTGACATTTCACGTTTTGTTGTAATTTTCAGTGTAGAAAACATTTAACATCCTAGTGGTTTTAACAGTATTTAGCATAAGCAGAGCCATTTTACAGCCATTTTATAAAACATCCTTTGAGCTTTATACTTTGCTGCTTCAGTACGGAGAAATTTTCTCTACCCTTAGACTCTTGCCCTTTCATATAACCTTGGGGTCTTTTTTTAAAGGAGACTGTCCTTATTTTTTTTTTTCTTCTCTTCATTTCTCCTTATAAAATCTTACGTTTGTGATATGCGAGGTGTGCTTTTGCAGTAGGCAGCTGGAAACTCAAAGTGATCAGTATTACTGACGCACCAGGAAAGGTGAGGTATTGATACCTGTAAAGTTTCTGTACTTTCTTATCTTTTGCACTATGTTTTCTTGTCTTAAAAGTACTCTTTCACTGTTTAACTGTTTCTTTATGTTTTTTAATCCCTAAGCTATGTTTTAAGTTGAACTCGGAACTGCATCTTCTTGCATCAAATACTTTCATTAGTCAGAGGCGTTTATCAGAATTTTTCGAAGAGTTTTTGTGGCATATGAAAGATTTGTAAAATATTGAAAAGAAACTTCTGCACGACAGCCATTGCTATTGAGCCACAACTTCCCACTGTCAGCTCCAGCCTGACTTTAATCTTCCTATTGCAGGGGCGTAGAGGTAGCTAGCACAAACCACCCTTTCCTCCTTACTCTTTAGATTCCCCTCACCCCATCCCCCAGTGTTTTCCCAGCTAGTTTTAGATTATTGTGTCCTTGCCTCCTTAGAGCTATTTTGGGTAAAAATCACTTTGTTTCATATGAAGTTTGCCTGAGAAATAATGCAGGACAAGACCCAGATGAGCACCTTCTGCAGAATTTTAGCAATTTACACTCCTGTTTGTATGTATATGTAATATATGAAATTGTTATTGCATGTTCTACTGGCTAGAGCCAGGGGAAGCTGTGTCTCTTCTAAAATGTAGTGCTAAGGCTGTAGCTTGGTCTTACAAAGTTTCTTGACCTGTCCTTTCCTCAGCTCCCTTACCCAGGAATAAATAGTATTAACTGGTCTTTCTGAGGTGCTTTAACACTTTGCATGGAAGGTTTTCTCAAAGCGCATCGTGGTTTTGCTTTGTATCGTGACGCTGTTAGCCGGGCACCCCGCAACCGTTGTGCCAAAATAACAGAAAGCCATGGTTGTATTTTTATGTTGTTAGTTGCAGAGATATTTTCTTTATCATTCTCAATTCCAGTTGCACATATCACAGCATAAGAGCTGTGGTTCTTCAAGATGATAAATAGCTATGCTAATGAAGCCAAGCATAAAAGCATTAAGGTATGCAAGGAGTTCAGAACTAAAGTAACATAGATCTTAAAACTGCTGATGTCTGTAAACACTGGTTTGCGACAGTTTTTAATATGTGAAATGATGCGCGCTCAAGATCGTGAATCGATGAAATTATAGTGAAGGGTGTAAGATGACAGCATAAACCAGAGAATGGCAGCAGTGCCTAGTTTGTGCTACTTATCTCTGCTTTGACAGCATTTTCTATCATAAATCTGTTTGTTTTAGAACTAGGCTATAAAACCTTACGTCAGGCTAAAATGTAGCAGTATATGGTGTAGTTCAAAAATTGTGCTTTTATAGAAAAATACATCGGTAATTTGTAAATTAAAATTGCGGCACTAAAAATTATTTACATTTCTTTTGCACTCTTAGAACTTGTGCTTTTTGCACTGGATTTATATTCCATATAAATCTGTGTGATCAATGCTGTTTCAAACTTGTCGTCCCCCTGCCTTCATCAAATTCCTTTTGCAGTGAATTTTATGTATACAGGTGTGACTTACTCTTAGAAAATACTCCTTCCTACTTTTTGTAATTAGATGGGGGAACTTGCTGAAACTCCACAAGAAGTTGATGAGACTAAAGTGGGGTTTGGGTTTGTTTTGTTTAAAAGACTGGATGTGTACACGGGTAACAAGAACACATAGTTATTATTAACAGGAACTGAAAATGGAATATTACAATCCTTATCTTCACTCTGTTAAAAATTGGGAGACCTAATGTCAGTTTGTCCCATGTTTCTCCTTCACATTCTTAACACTTCATCTGATCTACTTGGCATTGACCAGTCTTGCAGACAGGAAAGGGGCATGTGGAGCACAGCGCAGTCTGGAAAGTCCCCACACTTCTACTGAACACTAAAAGTAGATCAGTGTAATCTACTTTAAAATGATTTGTTTTTAACAATAACGTAACTAAACATTTAGCATACACATCCTGCTGCCCTCGATTAATGGAAAAACTAAGAGCTCTACTTCAGAATGACGAGATCTTTTTATTATTATATCGCTAATAAAATAACAAAAGGATGGTGGCATCAGAGGACCTACTGTGATCTGTACCATCTCTTCAGTCACATTAGAAATGATCTGTAAATCAATTTGACAGAGTTCATCAATTTGAGCAATATATGCCGGATACACGCCCCAGTACACATGCTGAAAGGGATGTTCAAATTACCATTAGTTCAAAATCCATTCCGTTTTTTGTAGAATGTTGTGAAATCAAGTGGAAGGAACAAAACACAGTCAGTGAAAGAAGGAGAGTTAAACACCAGCTGACAAGAGACAGGTTACAAGGACTTGGCAATAGTAGAGCTTTGCATTCAGTTTGTATGCTGAGTGGTGTGTACCAGGAAGAACACTGAAAGAAAACTTTTAAGGCAAAATAGGTTATAGTTTCTTGCTTTTTGATAGTGGGGAGGGCTGCAGCAAGGAGAGTGGCTCTTGGAGGCCTGTTGTGCGGGTCCAGGCAGTGTTACGGGGGTAACGCTGTTTTGCCCCTGACAGGGCAGTTCACTTTGTCCCCAGAGAATCAGGGTATCTGTAGGGCAGCTGCAGCTATTGCTATCCAGTTTTGGAAAGAGGAAGACCATGGGTCGTAAGTGGGTTTAAATGATGGTGAGTTCAGCCTCCGTGCTATGTATCGCCTCTGAGGTTCAGCTTCTTGATTTAGATGTTTTAAGGTAATACCTTTGTTCTAGCTTTAGTATTTGCCTAATGAGACACACCTTTCGTCACCTGAGGTAAATGTTTCATGCAATAATTACTCCTACTGATTACTTTGAAGGAATTGGAGATTTAGCATTTGTGAGGCAAAAGGAAAAATAGTACTGTAACTGAAATCTTCTTTATTCACAAGCCAAATGTAACCCGGTAATTCACACGGTGAGGTTCTATATACAGCACTAGCACTGTCCACCCCGCTGGGTTGCAGGGACTCACCGTGCACATGTACTTCACAAAAAAACTGCCAAGTGTAATTTTGCTCTTTTCAAGGGGAGAGTTTTGTATATGTGGAACTCTTTTCACATCCCAACTTCAGTGCAATCCAGGATCTGTGAGATCAGCGATGATCTTGGAACAGTGGAAGGCAGAGGTTTTTGCAGGTGCAGGTTTGTAATCCTTTTGGCTAGTATGGCTGGTATTGTAGTACCTGGTAGAGTAACTTCTTGATTCCAGAAATTTGGTCATGTTTCAAGGTGTTGTTGCCTGGTTTGTAGCGTGTTGCCGCAGGAGGGTTGCTCCCTCAGCCTCTTGCAGGACTACAAGAGGCAAATCAGAACACGACCCCTCCAGCCTTAGCCCAGTCTCTTCACTGAAAAGCATGCTGCTAGAGACAGGGATTTTTTTGGATAAACTTTGCCCTCCTTCCTCCCACCCCTAATTAAAAACCAGCAGCTTGATAACACAGCAGCAAATGCACATTAATATCAAACAGAATTTTCACTACTGTTTTCATATTAACATGAGATGTCAGAATGTAAAGTTAGCTAGATCTGCACATGGGACCATTCTTGCTGTTAAAGGCTTTAGGCTGGAACGGAGCCCAAAATTTTTAAAAGAAATGCAACATTTCCAGATAAAATATTAATTACATGCTATATAGAATCATATTTTTCAAACAAATTTTATAAATAAAAAGCTAGGCCTTTCAAACCATCAGCAATCTTGATTTGGGATTTGAAAGATTATGAAAGATAGACAATCACATAACTGTGACTTAGAAAAATACTGGCCTAGGTTGCATAAAAAACCTCCATTAAATAAATAGCGTAAGTTTTCACTATGAAAATTCAGTGGCATTGTACTTTAAAAAACCGTAATGATTAACCAGCCGTTAATGATACTCAAGTTGTTTTTCACAAATCACATACACATATAGGAAGTCAGATGGCCAGAAAAGGCTATATACTGGATTAACACAGTTTGACAGAAAGTACTCTTGATACGCTCTGCTCCTTCATCGTAACTTCCTGACTGTTGTTGCAGTCATCAGCTGCAAATCCTGTTACCCTTCTCCTCTGGGTCGCCTTGCTGTCCCAGAAGGTCCAACACCCCAAAGGCTGATGCAGTGGGTGACTGTGATTGCGGTCTTGTGCATTCATCCCTCAGACCACCGGTTTAATCTCAGGGTGATTTACAGTGAGTGGTTCTGGTTTCCAGTCTGGTTGGAAAAAGTGAATATTGAATGTCCGTGCCCAGTTCTCAAACACGCGTTTCTCTGTGATGAAACGATGATGACTGCCCTTTCGTCCCCGCTCGTGTGAAATGTACATTGTGCATTCATCAGGTCCCAAAGGTTCGTAATAATGATAAGGTACGGAAAGATGATTAGGATCCCTGTGGAAGAAAGAAAATAGATGGAAGCCTGAGATGTTCTTTTTCACTGATTGAAAAGATGCTATCTTTAATAAGCTGATGGGCTCAAATCCACTTTTTCTCCCAGTTAAATCAGATTCCTAGGTAGGTATATTTTTCTTGCATATTTAATATATCAGAATGGTGCAAAGGTGTTTTCTTTGCTCTTTCTGTTGCTCTCCTTTAATCCCCTCCTCCCAGTTAAATAAAGGACGGCAGTAGCTCAAAAACAAGAGTGCGCGCTGCAGGGCTGTGTTATTACTCTGAAATTTGAAGCAAACTGCTTAAGAGATTTATATCTAGATTGTGATTTGTAAAAAGCCTTGCAGAGGTATTTACTGAACTGGGGGAAGAAAGGGGAAGCTAGAGGGGAGGCGGTTATCTGTGTCGCATCAGCTCAGTCGAACATTCCCAGCATGGTGCGTGAGGTGCTGAGTGCACAACTTCAATGAGCCTGTCTGCGTGCCAGGTCAGTGGTACAGTCTGCTATTGCTGGGTTTACAATCAAACATCTGATGCACAAATGAGTTCTTTTTTATTTTACAGTCACAACTTTCATGTATCTAAGCTAAAAATTAAAACCATTCACCTGCAGTATCCTTCTGACCTTGTAAGCCCGTTGGCATTAACCAGCAGGAGATGCAGTACTCATGTGGTGACACATAGGATACACCAAAGACCAATTAGATATTTAGGATAAAGTTCATTTTAGCAGTTCTAACCTCAATGTTTTGCTGTTACAGGCACATTTGTATTAATTTGTATTCTAATAAGCCAGAGTGATGTTTTAGTCTCCTTTTGTTTTATTCTCTACATTGAACTGTACCCATTACAGTTTTACTTTGGGCACGGGCATTTGGGGCTGACAAAAGCCCATACAACCGTCTGTCATAAATGCAAAGAGAGAGAGCTGTCCCAGACAGAATAACCCAACTGTACCAATCTTTGCAGTTGCTACCAACAAACTATTTCCTAGTGGCAGAAAAGTTAATCTAAATATTACTATTTAGCGAAGCCTTGGAACTGCTCTGTGTTAAAGTCTGAGCTGAACAGGACCGTAGTACAGAGCAGGAAATCTCATGCAGATTCAGGGCTGTCAGCTCTAATACAGAGTTGATTATTTTCATTTTGAAGAGATAATATTTAAGCTCGCTTTCAATTGAATGCATCCACAATCTGTCAGTATTCTGTCCTGGTCATTATTTTTACTGTGTAATCCTGTCACCTACGCAATTCTCTAATTTTTCTTATTTTACCATTATCCATATTGTATATGCAGTGGTAATGTATGATATTGCTGCTACTTTCCATTTGTACCGTAGATTAATGTTTTAATTCAATCAATCTAGCTTCCTGGTAACACAACACGGTGATCAATCTTACAAGACCAGAATAACAATAAAATTACATTTCTAGAATAAGATGGATTCTAAATTTACTGTATATATTCTCACCGGAATACATAAGAGAGTGAAAAGAAATCCTTCAATACCTCACCTACAGAAAACATATTTGTAACGTAAAAACTACTCTTCATATAGAAATATAATACCTTTTTTTTTTAGCTATAACTATTAGATCTCAAGCTGCAATTATTTTTTCACATACTTTTTTGATACATTGGACCTCCTGTTGTAATCTCTTAAATGAATCATTTGTATGGTTACTGTAAATCTAACAGGATACATTTTAATGTTATTTATTTTTTCCATAGGAACTACTAAACAAATAGGCCTCTGCCTCTGATTTACACTGCTCTTCCTTTCTGTACCAAACCTGGATTTTACTCTTGTGTTCTCGAGGGTAAACCTGTATTGCTTGGTGGATATTTGCTGCTTTAAAGTTAGGATTAGTAAAGTTGAAATCATATCTCCGACAGACTTTGAACAAATGCGGTCCCAAGGGAAGTAAGTTAACTGCTCAGGAGCGAGTGCTGCACCGTGAGCCTGCAAGGCTGCTGGCCCCGACACCTCTGGGTACATTTGGTTGGGATCCTCCCTCTGCTGCCCCACCTCACCCACCCCACCCCCCCTTTTTTTTTATGAAGGCCTGAGTTGGGTTTGCAGAACATAAACTGGAAAAGCAAAAGGCAGGAAATTAATTGCTCTATTCTCTTACCTACTCCTTTGCTGTACACTGAAATTAGTGATGGATGATCGTGATAACTGGAATCAGATTTCTCACAGAGGATCTATAGGAATGCTGGTCTTTTTTTTCCTCCACACACACCCCAAAGTGGATCAGGCAGGTGGATCAGATGGAGAGAGAAAGGAGAGAAGGCTTCATAGTGGTCCTCCTTCTTGTCCCTCACTGTGCTAACTTAGTATTTACCAAGGGTTACACTCTTCTGTTACCTCTTTGAAGCAATATTTTGAAGCCTTGAAGAGTAAGTGCTTTCTCTCTTATGTTATCGGTATTCAACCAGTGGATATTTTAGCAATGGATTTCCCTTTTGAAGACAGGGATTCCACATTACATGAGAGGCTCTGAAGCTAACACCAGAGTATCCTAAGTGGATGCCCTTAGCTCCAGGCTGTAATGGGTCACTACATTTTGTGCAATGTCATGTCAGAAACAGTACAGAAACACCTGCAGAGGGCCTGGCAGGGAGCGAGGCAGAGGAGCCCAGTCCAGGCACCCTGCTGGGTTCAGGCATCCCCTGATAGGTGCTGTCAAGGCTTGTATGCACGTCTACTGGCTGAACTGGAGGTGAATTTAGTGCAAAAAATGAAAATGCTGGTGGCTTTAGACCTCTCCAAGACTACTCTGCAGCTGACTAAGGCTTCGAGGCTAAATTCCAAATGTTCTATTTTTGATTTAGGAACTCTGAAAGGCAGTTAGGTACCTATCATGTTTTGTCTGAAGTCTTTCTCCTTTCATGGGAGTTCTGGATTCCCCTAGACTGCATCCTAGTAAGGTCTGGATTTGAACTCTGGCTTGAGTAACTACCCCGTAACCCAAATTAACTGTACTGTGTTATCTTCTAACTCTGCAATTAGCTTGTGTCACCAGCAAATGAAATGCATGAGTAATTTCTATACGGAAATTGCTTGCCACCTCATTTATTAACATTAAAACAGATGCTGTTTTATCACTGACTGATACTGGACATTAATCAGTATTTTGTCAGACTTTGCATGCATATTAATATCACAGCTGGGAGGAATCTAGGAAAGTTCCTCTGTAAAATCTACTATACTTCCTGCCTAATAGCCTGCCAGCACAGCAGCCGTGCAAGTGCCTGTACCCAATGTCAGTCATCTACTGTTTGCCACTTCAGTGCACATTTTCCCACAGATGGTATCCACCCACAGTGAAAGCTGAAAACACAGCAAACAGCGATTGCCTCAGAAGAAACAAGGCAGAAAAACAAGGCCATCCCGTATCACATTCTGGTCAACCTCTTCCTTTCAGAAATGAAGAGCCGTTATAAATCAACCCACTAAAACTATACGTACTCACACGCTTTGTAAAATAATTCATACTTTGAAGGCTGAATAAAGTTTCATTAATATGTTGAGTGATGGGCAAGGAGCTAGGACTATGAAGATTTCTGGGTAATTTCTTGCCTTCTATTCCCATGATCCCATTTCCTTGACCTCCATACTGGCCCTGTTTTCCAAACCATTTATGCATTTTGTTATTAAGGGAGTGAGGCGAGATCCAGGCATATGGACCAAAGGGCATGACTGTCTCCCACAAAGTTTACAATCCTCTGAGCACCCCTTCTTCCATCAAGCACCTCCTACGTCCCAGGAATTGTAACTAGCAATAACTGTTTCTTTGCACTTGATTTAAAGTAATTGAAAGCGGAGAGAGGGAGGTAGGAAAACACTAGATTTAAAAGCTGTACCCAAAGGAATAAATTAAAGGATTTCAAATGCCAATTTTCAGGCAAATTATCACAGATGGGAAATGGCCTGGCAGTCAAATGAGGATTCTTATAGGAGAATGATCTGGCTCCGTAATTGGAGCAAAAATTATTCATATTAGTTAAAATAAGGCTCAGAATTAAGCTTTAAGTTTCTGTGAGTTCCAGAATGCCCATGAAGAGAAAGGGGGGTTAAAGAGGGCTCTTCTCACTAACACCCTGAGTTTTCCTGGTGTGCGTGAGTACCCAGAGATATCTGCAAGGAACCAACCTCTCCTGCCGATACTCCAGTGCACAGGGACCAAAATTATTACAAACTGCATTAAGGCTTGTCTGGGTCCTTCCCACCGACGCTGCTGAGCAGCCACAAAGCAAAGCAGCAGTGTTGCGGTGCCTTCAGGATTTGCGGTGCTCTCTGTGCACCACAGTCTGGCTGCTGATGGAGGGAGGCAAGAAGAAAATCCTTAATGTCCCAGTTCAGGAGTCAGCCCTGTGCACGTGGCAGGCTGCCAAAGGGAGCTCGGCGACGGGAAATGCTTCCCATCTGGGGTGCTAGTTTGCTCCAGCAAAGGCTGGATTGGATCCCTGGGCACTGGAAAAAATACAGCAAGATGGCTTGTCTTTCTGGCAACAAAAGAGCGAGAGGTCCACACACTCTCCAAAATCTCTGCAATGTGCTCGGAAGCACCCTCTTTCATCTTATTCTAGAATGTGCAAGTCAGATGTATTTAACAGCATGAGAGCAATATCAAAGCCATTAACCCTTACTACAGCATAAATCTGTAGCAAAGTAAAGGGATTCGATATTACATATAGCTTTGCTGTAAAGTACTAGAAATTTATAATAATCAGGTCACCAATTCCAGTTCAGCTATAAAAATCAATGTCCAGTGAAAGTAAATAGAAATGAATCTAAAACATGTTGTCGCAATTAATAGTGAGAAATCTTTCAGTCTGTACTCCAGACTCCCTCACTAGACTATTTTTTTCTACACGGGTGGAAAGCAATTTGGTTAATGATCTTAAGCTAATAATTTGTAGCAGAATCAACAGTGTGATATTCACAATACCTTTGAGATGTCCTTCACGTTACAGATGTGATACTAATTTAGTTCCACGACAGTGATCACCCATACTCATTACTTACTCCACAAATTAATACTTAAAAAATAATGGGTATCTGCTGAAGTTGTAAATTTGGTGACATTAACTTTGAATAGAAGTAAGGAGCGTGCTGGTTTCTTTTTAAATCTTAATGATTGCTGTGCAACTAAAGTACCTATAACCATCTCACACACACGAGAGAGGGAGGGTGGGGTTTTTTGTTGTTTTGGTTTGGGGGTTTTTTTATTCTTTTTTAAATGTGTCGTGGTTTAGGCCAAATCGGCTACTGGGGACCTGGGGGACCCCAGATAGGACCGACAGATGCTCTCTTCTACCCCTCTTCAAAGAGAGAGGCAGAGGAGGCAAAAGAGACTTATGAGTTTAGAAGGAAATAAACTACTTTAATGGAATATTAATAATAATTAAAAAAAAGAAATAATGAAATATATACAAAACCGTATCAAGCTCCTGAGATGACAGTCACGACACCGGCTGGCACTGGGGCAGTCCCAGGCTGGACTCAGTGATGGATGGGAGCTGGATTCTGGATCTGTACTCAAGATCGGGATCGCAGGCAGACGAACAGAGTCCTCCTCAGACGTTGGCCATTGAAGAAAGAGAGCTGACCCTTTGATCCCTCAGCTTTTATACTGAGCATGAGGCAGATGGGATGGAATACCCTGTTGGTCAGTTTTGGGTCACCTGTCCTGTCTGCTCCTCCCCGCAGGTGGGACCCCACTATGCTTCTCTGCTTCTGACCCTCCAATGGGGCAAATAACAAAGTCGGTTGGCCTGGGGTGTGATAGCAGTAAGTATAAGCAAGAGCCTCTCTGCATACCATGCCTGGGCATCAGCTATAAACATAGGTCTTGAGAGAGTGAACATTGCACAGCATGCTGTTAATTTCAGTAGTTAGAGAGGCCCAGCTAAGAAGCGAAGTTACTGAACAAAATTGGTCCTGTTTTACCTCAAACCAGGATGAAATGGCAGATTTGTATTTTGTCTGACTGAAAACCAGGAAATATGGCTTAAAATTACAGAGTATTTCTTTATTTCTGCTATTCTATTTTATTAGTCTTATTTCTTTGAAAGGAAGCACTGTTTTGCTCTTCAGCCATCATTAAGACATTAACTAAGAAGGTTAACTGTATTTATGGTAAGAGGTTCCTTTCATAGATCTTCATGGATAGCTTCTTCCAGGCACGGCAACTGCACTTTTCCCCTGCATCGTCTGGGGAATAAACCTGAAGTAAAGATACTTTATATTCTTTTGATTAAGAAATGACCTTTTCCCTTTTTTTATGACCTGGTAAGTGTACCTTCATGTTAAGATTTTTTTATGCAGGCCGTGACCATTATTACATCTATCAATGGTAGGATTGATTACAGCCTTTCTTGTGTTATAAATCAATATTATACGCATTTGATTTCAGCGTACCAATTCTATGAAAGTCTTTCTATGGTCTCAGTGACAATTTTAGCCTCTCTTAAAAACAGCTGGTTGTTTATTTTAAGTATATGTATCTAAACTAATCTGACTTTGCCTGAGATGTTAGGACTGAGCATTGCTTCACAACGAATTGCTGTCTTCTGCATTTTTACATCATCAGTTTATTTAAGAATTACTTCCATGTGCCAATAGAATACAGCCACTTCGGGAGTCAGACAGACCAGCCACTTACAGAAACTGAAGTGTTTCTTGGCCAACTGAAATGACAGGGGAACTGAAATGCTGTGCTGTCGAAGGTATTTATGTTGTCTGGAATATCTGATCTAGTTTGTTATTTCCCTTGGAGAATTCATAGTGAAATCTGGCAGTACATCACAGCATTTATCATCAGTGCTTTGTTATAATTTGTAGAAATTCTTACAAAGTGGAATTTAGTGTTGACATTTTATATTGTAATTTCTTCAGGGATTTCTACTATGTGCCCAGGACAAATGCAGATTCCCGAATTATCTTTTTCAGTGCTCAGAAGAAAGTCAAAGCAGTCCTGTTCTTTGATAGATGAGCTAACCTGTCACTGCAGCCTTGTTCCCCTTGCCCCTGAAAGGCATCTTGAATTAGTCAGGGAACCAGACTTCAGTGAGATCACTAAAATTTGCAACAGAAAATTCAAGCAAGTACTTCTTAGTGAAAGGGATTCATGAGCTGGTGATGAAACGTTCCACTGATGCCACTGTTCCAGACTGTACCAGCTCTGTGCATGGCTGGGTCACCTAATGGTGCGTATGGGATCGGGACTGGGTGTGGGCACATACCCACATGTTTCTGAAAGGCCGGAGTGCTACGCCTAGTAACGGACGGACAGGTGATACTTGAGCACCAGCATAAAGCTTGCTGATGTAAAACAAGTTTGTATGAATTTATACAGTGCTTTGCATCACATGGGTAACGTGATTTTGGTCCAGTACCAGAAGTCCTGAAGACTGCTTCCCTCTATCACTGATCCACAGTAGGAAACCTTAACCAGCACCTTGGGCCTGAGTCCTGAATGTGGCTGGAGGCACCACGGAGCCGTAAAATGCACACGTGCTGTTACTTTATAAAACAGCATGAAGGGATCACATAGCTTCCACTGGCGAATACCCGTGCTGCTTCCACCACTTGTGTCCCACACCCTGCATGACCAAAATGGGGCATTACAAGATGGATCATCTATTCTGCAGTTCCAAATTCCAGGGCTTTTTGGTAGGGATTATTTAGGAAGCTATTTTACTGGAAGACTGGGATTCATGTGAGAGACATACAACCTTGATTTGAGTTGCATAGAAAGTTCAATTTAGAAACTAGTCACTGTGAGAACTCCGTTCCTCTATTAACTGGGGGGGAAACTTTAAAAACAAATTAAAAGTAATGTTTTCCAGTACTTCTTTTTTGAGATTAATTTCATGCCAATTACTGCATTACTTTTAGCTGATAAATATTCAGAGACTAAAAGAAACCAACAAGATGGATTAATTCTCCCACACTACAAACAAAATTTCTAAATATTTTATATAACATAATTAAATGCTGTTTGTTGTTTTCAGAATCAGATTTTGGTACATGTTAATTAATTGCTTTAAGAGGACTGAAGAGGAAAAAAATTTAAAATATTCAGATATTTATCTGTAACATTCAACCTTGTTGGCTAATAATGGTTCCAAAATAAATCCTACCTGCAGAAATCCGGTGGCACCATGCCATAAACATTTATCCTGTCACAGAGCTCTAACGCGATAGTCATTGTGAACCAGCCCGTGCTAAGCCAAGTGTTGGATATCTTCCTGAAAGCAAAAACATAATTAAGTTTCCAGGCTGACAAATAATTCTTGAGATATCTGAAGCAATTTCTGGGCATTTTTTTTTATTCTTGTGAAAGGTTATGAAAATTGGGCAAGCAAGGCTACTTTGCTCATTCATCTTTTAATGATTTTGCTAGTGTCTTCTGTCAGTGGACTAATCTCTGCAGAAACTGCCCTTGCTGTAATTAATTTTGGGCACGGCAATGTTAATATTTAGCTGACCTTTTAGTGAGTTTACCTTAAGTGACTGAAACTTCATGGCCTATATTTATATTCTTCCGCTAGTAATCTATACACATCTATAATCACCTAATGGAGCTTACACACTAAGTGCTCAGGAAGCTGCATCACGGGGGATGCTGCCTCCCACAGCATACAGAGGAGCCCGTCTGCTGGAGCGACGTCTGGCCTCAAGTGCTTGGTCCAACCAATCTTTTCTCCCACCCCATCCATGATTTGGTTTCTGGATGCTCTCAGCCACTCACTGTGACTGCTGGCAGAAAGCTCTGTTAGCTGCAGCTATGCCTGTCCCTTAGCCAGCCTGGGAAACCTTCATCCTCGGTGCTACCCCTCTGCCTGCCCCAAGTCCCATCCCAGCCTGGTGGGACCTCTGAGTATGAATGATGGTGCTGGAAGGGAGCAGTCTAAGGCAGCTCCTTTCCTGGCCGCCTCTGCAGGCTGGGAGAAATCTGAAAAAGAAGCACAACTGATCCCAGCATTATTTACGCAAAATAGGAGGTATCTCCATGTAACTGCTCCCAGATGTCAGAGATTTACAAGCTGTGCTTAAATTTTGCTGTATGGCAGGTTCTTTTATGCAAAATGGCAACAGTAACGTTTCCTCTTTCCAGCATTTGCTTGCCATTGCTGTTTAGCGTGTAAGACCTGGGTACTACAATGGTTACTGGTTGCCGGGCACACGCACTGAAAGTCCCAGTCCCGTGTGAAGTTCCTGCACTGTCCTTGTGCCTGGGGAGAGCTGGCAGTCTTGGAACAGGAGGGTCAAGGAAATGGCCAGCAAGGAGCATGTCTTAAAAGTGTCATAAATGTATATTTAGGGGAGCCGTACAGGACCAAGTCAGGTACCTCTCGGAAATGGAGGCACGCAGTTGGGTATTCGCTCCAGAGAAAACAAGCTCGCTCAAAGGTCTCCTTTCAAATACTGTTAAAGGAGAGAGCAGCTCTCCCCAGTGGCTCCTCACTCAGCTAGACAAGCCCCACAGGAAGAAGTTCAAGCTTGTGTCATCTGCGTCCCAAAAAGGCCTCAGATTCCTGATGACAGCCTGTCACAGTGACTGGCTCTCCTTTATCTCTTACTAAAGCTGAGGCTCTGTCAGAGCAAGTGCAGGCTCTTGGGTGGCTTGTGGGCTGTGTCAGATGATTGTACTAGTACAGAACCTACATTAACCCCATTCCACCACACCTACATCTGCCTGACACTTGCAAAATGTTGTAACACCACCCCCCCACCCCCCCAAAAAGCACAGCAGAGACCATGAGTTTCTCATCAGAGCAGTCACCTGGGAATCCCAGGTCCTGACCCCAGTTCCAAGGCCATCTTTTGCAATTTACCCAGCGACACTGGAATGCCCAACAGTCCTGGAAGCAGGGACCCAAAGCCACAACAGCCACTGCAAGCAAGTGCCAATATGGAATTCAGCTGGCAGGAGCCAGGAGCCCACCATGCAGCTGCCCAAGCTAATGCTGAACAAGTAGGTGATCTCAAGTAAGTGATCTACAGGGTAGTAGGAGGGAGATGTTTTGTGTCCCTGCCCACAGCAGGGGAGGTTGGAACTAGATGATCTTTAAGGTCCCTTCCAACCTAAAGTATTCTACGATTCTATGATTGAGGAATGCCTCATGTGAAGGTTTCCCATTTCCTCAGTGAATTAAACTATTGCAAAGAAAAAAGAAAAAAAAAAAAAGTGGTGGTATCAATGCTGGGTGCTTAAAAGGCACTTCTAAACATTCTTTAATGAAAAATGCCTGAAAGATGCTGGGGAGCCTAGCTAATTTGTCCTGTCCTTTGTGGGTCACCTGGTAATGTATGAACTCCTGAAACGTACATTTTTACTGCTCCTGACATACAGACTTCCAGGCTAAGGTAGCATTGGAGAATAACATGATTTAAGCATCTCATTAGTTCCAATTATGGGGACTTATTTGTTTTCTGAATTTGCACTTAAGCTTGGGGGGGGGTGGTGCAATTTGTCACAATGTCATCGCTGGGTCATAAGCTCAGTAGGGGCCTTCAGGCACTGCAACAATACAAACCAGTAAATAATAATTTTTGGTTCAAAATTATTAGGAAAGGGAAAGCCAGGTAAAAGCCTAAAAAATTTGCTTTCCTGCCACTTGAGAGTTTCTGAGCCTATGAATTGCTTAAGTAATTCAGGAACGTGTTGAGGCTAAGAGGACTTTGGTGCTTGCACAAGGCCACTGTTTTAGGTACCGAAGCCCTGTCATTCCAAACCCAGGGAGCAGTTCCATCTAGACCATGCCTGAATTAGCTGGCCTTTGCACAGGTCAGGCAGCCTAGCTAGGCTGTCTGCTGCCTTAGTTTTCTTTTTGCTTACATGCATTTATGCTGTAATTCAGTGTTTGCAATAAATAAGAGAATAACTGAATTTAAATAAAGAAGCTTAAAAGCTAAACAATGCAATAAAAATTTAAAAACTTACTCAAGTACCACTTTGGCCTCTTTAAATACTTTGTCTGTAGAACAGCAATATAGAAACAGGGTTACAGTGTCTTGCCTTTTCATAAAAGATCTGAACAAAAGTCTAACAAAAGAATACTGTTTTTATACCTAATCAGCTGTAATGAAAGAATATGAAGAACTGTCATGTGCTTATTAGGGGAAATTATCAGATATTCTTTTATACGATGAACTAACACACGGTGCTGATAATTCTGTAGTGCACACTAAATTACAATTAAAGGCCTTTCTGCTCCACCAAAATCTCATTTATAATCTCTATGGAAATACTCTTCCTGCAGTTATTTCATTTATGCTTCCTTTATCTAATTACTATAATATTGGTTCTGAATCATATTTTCTTAATGTGCCCTTATTTAATTATAAAGTTATTTTCAAGTAGTTACTTTATAATACCAAGTAGCTCGCTCTGCAGCCTTTGTCATTCCCTATACTATTTAACTGGCAATGTTTTCTGAAGATTTCCCTTCATTTCAAAATCAGCTTTTTTTTTTTTTTTTCAAAAAGCACAATACATCGGATTACCTTTTTTTTTCTCATCATTTTCAAGACAGAAATGAATGATTTGATTATTGCAACCTTGCAATCAGGCTTCTCTCTCCCTCCTTTGTTTTTTTGCAGGCAGTAATGTCAAGAGCTCAGCAGAAACCTCCCAGGGAACGGCAACATTCTGGGCTGTACAATGTTCTGCTCCTGCCCCCACAGCTACATAAATTTTCTTCCCTTACAAATTCCTTCCTACCCATGTTTCTTTTCATCTTCCCTCTCTTTTTCTGTGCTGCCTATTCATTTATTTTCATCTCCCGTTTTAATCTTCTTAGTCCTTCAAATATGCTGTATGTGCCCTCTAAAGGAGCGGTT
>NW_009648332.1:9256003-9283196 GCF_000708025.1 Charadrius vociferus | reverse complement strand
CATTTTATGAAAAGCACCAGGACCTGTTCATGAGGCTGAATTTTGTCCAGGTGCCCTTGATTCACACTGGGAGTTCAGGGTGCCCATGACTGAGTCCACTATAAACTTGTTATAATGTCATTAATGTCTCAAACGCCTTGAGAATATTTCAGGAGCCAGAACTGACCCCGGTGCCTGTGCAGAAAAAGAAATGCTTTCATTGTGTGCACAGCTATAGGCCTCCTGCTCCGGATGGGCGATGCAGAACCAGAAAGAGCAGCTTCCCTGAAATCGCACAGCCAAGTGTCAGGAAAGGAATGGGACCCTGGCTCCCCACGGCAGAACTGGCCAGACTGAAGCAGAGGAGGTAAACTGCTCCTCAAAACAGGGGACTGAGTGTGGTTGTACACTGGAAGAGCATTCCAGGAAAGGAGGTGGCAGTGTGCCTTCCATATGTACAGGGTGTGACCCTTAGGGCTGATGATGTCCCATGTTACAGTGCAACTATACAGCTTTGTTAACTTTCATGCCTATGTAAATACTGGGCATACAGATAATCCTTTGCAATTTTCCTGAGGGATTCAAATGCTTATTTACCTTTTCACTTTGCTCTACTCAGGGTGAACAAACCTGGGAAAGACAGTACTGGCAGGGTACCTCCCCTTGTTACCCTGCCTTCTCCTTCTGGCAGAGGCAGAGTCTCTGGCAGAGACAAGCACCGATTTAAGGATGAAGAGAAAAGGACCTTTAATGGTAAGAAACTGACGAAATTACTGTATGCTCTAGTGTTAGCGTGAGCCAGTCAAGACCTTGGATACCTAGTTTGATCTACTATAACGGAACAGAGCTCTGCAAGCAAACCATGTGGGGTATGACAGACAAAGGCAGCAAATGCAAAGCAAAGATACAGTCGCCATCAGCTAAGAGGATACAACAGTTTCTGCTAACACTGGTTCTGCCTTTGTTGTGCAGCCCAGAAAACAAAGTCGTGCTCTTGAGTCCTCCCTGTCCACAAGAGGATTGAGCCCGGCTCCAAGCTTTGAGTGTGTTATGTGGAGTATTTGTGAAGCTAGTAAATCTCACCATGAGTTACTCCACAATAAACCTACCTGGTCATTTGTACCCAAGTGGGGATGCTGCTCCATTTTTACAGCAGCGTATTTAGTAAGTAAAAAATAGCTCATTAAAAATAAATGTGTATCTCTTGCTAGGAAGTCTTTGGTTTAAATGCCCATTTTCAAACATTATATGTGAAAATGCTCAAGTCCTGCAGTGGGTCACTTATTAAAAACGTGACTTGAAGATCAGCCTACAAGTCATAAACAGTCGTCTCATCAAGATGTAACTATCATAATAACTTTCCTTTTCCCAGTTGGAAATACAAGATGAACTGTTCTGAAGCACCTAATGTATGACTAATGTTTATTTGTTTTACAAGAAGCTTTACAGCTGCAATGTTCCAAGAATGCTTAAATTCAATAAACAGCTATTATAATTCACTGAATGGTGGCATTTCCTCCAGAAGAAAACATAACCTATCCATTCTGATTTTTCAGAATCAGTAAAAAAACTTTCACATATATTACCCCAAAGTGAGATTTAAACAGCTCCTGCCTCCTTGGCTGTATAAACAGTACATCCAGATTCTGGTATTCTAAGTTGATGAGGCAATATTCCATACAAATTATTTTGATGCATATTTTTTACTTATGTTACAAGTGATGTTATTTGGCATGTCATACTGTATTACAACTCATGAGGCAGAGGATTTAATGGGCGTGATGGGTCCTCTGAGCAGATCTGAAATTGCTATATATAAACTACGTTATTTTACTACTGAATGACATCCCCCAAATGTATCCACATAAGTTCTCACCTGTCTTTCCCAGTTTCCCGTTTAAAAAGGTCATCAAATTGAAGCATCTTGTGGCGAGAAATCATATATGCTTTTAATTGAGGCAGTATCTGATTCATCAGCTGCAGGTTATTATACACCAAGCCTTTACCATCTCTCCTCATGTAGCTGCTAGGACCCCAGAAGATAAACACAGCACCATGGCTCATATTTAAGAGTTCATTGCGATTTCGCAAAATCCTCTGAATACTGGAGTGTGCAATGACTCGAACGCTCGTTTTGTTTCCAACATCTTTTCCATAACCTCGAGTAGGTGCATCATTCATTCGTATTACGCATTCTGTCTCGTCGATTCTGTCACCTTGTTTACTTCCCAGAAGGTGTCCAGAGCTGGTTACCAACGCACAACTCTTGCAGTGCATTTTTAAAGGCTGCAAAGACATACATACTTCAAAATTAGCTGTAAACATCTTCTCATTTACTACATGATAACTGTATTTTACATGTACATGCCATATTTTACAGCAAAAATCTTAAGAGGACTTTACATAAATCTTTCCCAGCAGTCTTCCCAAACAACTGGGGACACGTTATCTGTACATTTTGTAGATGGGGAAACTGAGGTGTAAGTGTATAGCCCTTAAAGTTCCTCTGTGGCCTTAAGCCCACTGTTTAAATCCTCCTTTTTACTGCTGCATCATATACAGTAATCACAACTGCGTCTATACTGTTCCCAGCTGTATGGGATTGTACTTCTTCCACTTGTCATAAATGAGCTAAACTGGAGTATTTTTGATTCTTCCTCTTCCAGTTTTTTTCAGGAAATAATCAATTGTAAGTCCTCTAAGTACAGGTGTGAATAGCTTTTCAACCTTGGGGTCAGAACATTTTGCTAAGGGAAGAGAGTTATACCTTGGTCCAATCCTTCCATGCCACCTCCAAGTTGGTGCCATGACCACTGCAATGCTCTTGTACCTCCTTTGTGGTTCAACAGTCAGAGGTGGTCATAAACGTCTGCATATATTTTACATGACAGTGAGTTAGTGCACTGAACTTTTTCTAGCTTGTCAGAGTGCACTGAACTTTTTCTAGCTTGTCAGGTCATGTTTAAAAGTTACACAGTAAAATGGGACAGGAGGGGCCTGTTCAGTGAGTGTCTGACCTAATGGAATCAGGAGAGTAAAACAAGCTTTCATGAAAATGAAAATGCATTATAAATCACGTTACTGAAGTATGCCACCAATATAGGTATCAGTAAGCGCATTATGTATCTGCTACTCAGCACGAGAACTAAAAAGGGGCAAAGGGTTAACAGTATCCGTAAAGTGCTTATTTCTAACAAGAATACAATAAGCTGGGAGGTAGAGACTGTTTGAAGGTATGCCTCACTGGCCCTCCATGAAACAGTACCTTGCACCATTTAAGACCAGTAACATCAAATTGCAGAACATACAGAGTGTGTATGTTACCATTTCTTTGCAAAAAAAAAAAAAAAGGCAAACAAACTGAACTGGTTGCTCACTGGTCTGAATGTCCTTGGAAGGCCATTTTGATCTACTGATCTTCTTCCCTAAGGTTGTCTATCAGAATTTCATGTTCATCACTAGCCATAAAGAATGGCATTCCAGTATCTTCCTGGTAAGTAACAGGCTTGTTTAATTCCAGAGGCTCCAAATCAGACACACACCATGCTGAGGGCAGTCTTCTCCTGCATTGTGCCACTGGCCTGATCTTGTAGTACACTGAGGAGGTGACAGCATTCACTGGCTCTGAAGAGCACTAGCAACCTAAACCCATCTTTGACAGCGAGGGCCTCAGCACCTCGAGATCAAACCCCGTGACTCTCCGTGGCAGCTCATTGTTCATGCCATTACAAACACAGCCAGCATGTCTCCAGGTGTAAACTTCATGGGTTTACTAGCAAGGAGGAGAAGTTATGATGGCATATAATTACACTTAGTATTAACTACATGTATATAGGAATCAAAGGACTAAATCGGCATGCTGTGAGGCACAGCTTAAAACTCCAAAGCTGAAAAGAAGACATAACCCAGGTTTGAGATAATCTGAAGCCCCTGTTTGAAAATGTTTTTGCCCCTAGCATTTGAAGGGGGTGTTTTACTTGAGTAAGTTGTTTTTAATTTTGAAGGTAGTAAGTGGTTGCAGTCTGAGCTTTTTTTCTATAAGAATAGCTAATGAATTATGAAGTGCTTTTTAATTAAAGACAAAATAACTAAACTGTAAAATTTGCATAATGATACAACCAGTAAGCTTTGGATCTCCAGCTTCTCCAAACAACAAAGTCCCTTTTCTTTCACATATATGGATTGTAATCCAGAGCTAATGATATGGGTAGAAATGTTCATGCCTTTGTGAGCCAAGGTTCCTAATGCAGTATTTACATGCATTTTCCTTTAAGCTTTCATCTGCCACTTTGATGAATTACCTAGCAAAAGGCTCTAAGGTGAACTAGCTGCTCCACCATCATGCTTGGGAAAGCAAGATGAAGTGCTAATGAGGTTAAAGGAAATGTAGTCAGCACCAATGTTAACTCACACGGGTTTGAATATCCACATAGCAAGACATTTTCACCTAAACAATCTCGGCTGGTTTCTGGCCTACTGAGCTACAACCTACTTGTTTCTTTTAAAAGTCTGCCAGAGAATCCATCAATTGTTAGGAAACAAGGGTGACCATCAGTGGAGCTGTGGAAACTTGGCAAGGGGGGGGCGAGGGAGGGGATGCCAACATTTGCTAGATTATAAACATTAACACACCCCCCAAAACATCTGTCCCAGATCTTGTTTGAAAACTGCTCCTTTTGGGAAAAAGTCTTTAGAATGAAACATTCAGGTATTGCCCAGCTACTTCTTGAATGATGCATGGGGGCTCAGCCTGTGTAGCTGCTCCAGGCAAGTCATTTTCACTCACCTCACTCAGATTCTTTCAGTCGAAATCTACAAAACTTGAACCTGAAAATTGTCAGAGGAATTCACAGCCAACAGCTACAACATTCTGGTACCAGCTGTTTATAATGCTTTGACAATATTGAAAGCAAGGGGGAAAAAAGCTATTGGCTGTAATATCATCTCATTGGGAAGCAGCGGTTGCACCAGAAATGTCATCTACTTAAGCAATAATAATGGAGGCACAAGGCAGTTCTTTGGGATTGATGACCAGCTGGGAAAAGTTGATGGCCTGAGAATAACCAGGGGCCATTAAGCCAGAAGAACATTAACTCCACAGAAAGCTCTGTGTTACAGTAATTATTACAGTGATATTTGTTGGGGGGTAAAAAAAAGGCAAACCAAAAAAAAGCAAACCCATGATATATGAGTTATATTTTAGGTAGGAGGCAATGCAACCTTTACTTCATAAGCCTTGTTTCAAAATGCCCAGAAAAGGGATAGGGTGAGAGGTTTTATGGCATCTGTGTTAATTATCTTGCAATGTAACATACCATGCATGTAAAAGCCATTGACATTTAATGATACCCATTGTCAGTAAGCAGCTACAGTTTCACGTGTACGTGAATTACACTTACAGCACCTTGCACAACATGGCAGAGCACGTGGCTACTTCTACAACACAAATCAGTCATATCAATACTCAGGGCACCTGGACAGTGAACAAGCCAAGTATCAGCCAAATAAATTGACCAAATTACCTCTAGTTCCAGTCACCTAAAAATGTGTATGGGGAGAGAGAGAGAGAGTCTATTACAGGCCACCTGATCAGGATGGGGAAGTTGATGAGGCCTTCTACAGACAGGTAAGAATCGCCTCACAGTCACAGGCCTTGATTCTCATGGGGGACTTCAACTACCCTGGTATCTGCTGGGAAGGCCACACAGCCGGGCATGTACAGTCCAGGAGGTTCCTCCAGTCCAGTGCACTGATGATAACTTTTTGACTCAGGTGATGGAGGAGCCCTGAAGGAGAGGTGTACTACTGGACCTAGTACTGACAAACAAAGAGGGACTGGTGGAGGATGTTAAGGCTGGGGGCAGACTGGGCTGCAGTGATCATGAGAAGATAGAATTCAGGATTACGTGCAGTATAGACAAAATGACAAGTAGGGTTGAAACCTTAAACTTCAGGAGGACTAACTTTGATCGCTGCAAGGAAGTGCTTGGACAAATTAGATTAGGTAGTGTAGCACTGGCACAGGCTGCCCAGAGAGGTTGTGGAGTCTCCCACTCTGGAGACATTCAAAACCCGCCTGGACGCCGTCCTGTGCAACCTGTTGTAGGTGACCCTGCTCTGGCGGTGGGGGTTGGACTAGATGATGTCCAGAGGTCCCTTCCAACCCTGACCATTCTGTGATTCTGTGAAAAGGTTACAACAGAGCAAGCTCACAGTGATAGAACCCCAGAAGCTGGAAAAATCAACTGGTGCTTTTCCGGGATAGATGGACTATCCCAAGGGAATGAAGGGAACAGGTGAACCTTGCTAGGTTCTGATAAACCCCATCATGGCACCTCAGTGGCCCTACCAAATGAGTGCAACCTTGCACTGCTGTAAGTAGCATGGGCCAAACTGACTCCTGGCAATGTGCACTTACACAGATTATAGCCCAGTAAGTACTGTTGCTATATCATTCTGATCATTCATCATGTTGCTATATCGTTCTTATTTGTTTAATACCAACAAACAGAAACAAAAAACAATGCCACAGTTGTTTCTGTATTTTCCAATTTGAAGCAATCTGCTCTATTATTGACTTTAAAATCTATGTTGTCCAATGATGGAAAAATGTTATTTTCAGACTCTTTATTGCTCAAAAAAAATCAATGGAAAAAATGTTACTCCTGATTCAAAATATGTTACTTTTAGGTATGATTATTTTATTTGTGATGAAATCAAATGATCAAATTTTTTGGCTTATAAAAGTCTTTTGATTTTAAAGCCATGATTAGAAAACAAGATAATCCCCTCCAGTAAAATCAGGAATGCTGGAAAACCCACTTTTTCCTAAACTGAGTACTTAATGACCTACTTTCAAGACCCCTGGGTTCAGGTCACTCCATTATCAGTAGTATAAAGGCTTCCCTTCTATAATAAAAAATAGAGTATTTTATCTTGGCAATGATGACCTGACCAACCAAAAAAACCCCAAAACTTCTGGCGCGAAGAACAGCTCATTACTGATTTCAGCAGAAAAAGACCACCTGTTAGTTCATCAACACCAGCATTCCTCATAGATACATCTGGAAATATTACAGATGACTTCAAAGTGTACTGGGAGAGAGCAAGAGAGACCAAGAAAGGTTTAAGAATATCCAAATTCCTTTTGGATGAATGACCTTTAACTAAGGTCATTGTGACTGCACGTGTAAAATATCAATAAGGTACTTGACAGCTATGTTTTTTCTCCTTCACTGCAACACCTCTACAGCATTTTGTTAGGCAGTGCCAGCATGCTTGTCTTCTGTCTGACCTGGAATGAAAAGCTATAGGGCTTCTTCACTCTACCTGAACTGTATTACTGAACCACCAACCTACTCTGCGAGAGCTCCCAAACTGACCACTAAAGTAAAAGCAGTGGTAGAAATAAGACGACTGATGTACAGGAAAGCAAAACTGTTTCCATTTTCAATTGAATTAATTCAGTATAGGGCTATATATAAATGGTTAAAAAAGCACGCATAAAAACTACAAGAGACAGTCTTACTGGTTCAGGAGAAAGTGAGCTTATTCCAGAGAAGTCTAGCTTTCTCTTTTTGTTATAAAGCAGATAATGTCATTGGTAGGAGTTTCACATCTGCTGGGAAGGCCACACAGCTGGGCATGTACAGTTCAGGAGGTTCCTCCAGAGCATTGATGATAACTTTTTGACTCAGGTGATGGAGGAGCCCTGAAGGAGAGGTGTACTACTGGACCTAGTACTGACAAACAAAGAGGGACTGGTGGAGGATGTTAAGGCTGGGGGCAGACTGGGCTGCAGTGATCATGAGAAGATAGAATTCAGGATTACGTGCAGTATAGACAAAATGACAAGTAGGGTTGAAACCTTAAACTTCAGGAGGACTAACTTTGATCGCTGCAAGGAATTGCTTGGACAAATTAGATTAGGTAGTGTAGCACTGGCACAGGCTGCCCAGAGAGGTTGTGGAGTCTCCCACTCTGGAGACATTCAAAACCCGCCTGGACGCCGTCCTGTGCAACCTGTTGTAGGTGACCCTGCTCTGGCGGTGGGGGTTGGACTAGATGATGTCCAGAGGTCCCTTCCAACCCTGACCATTCTGTGAAAAGGTTACAACAGAGCAAGCTCACAGTGATAGAACCCCAGAAGCTGGAAAAATCAACTGGTGCTTTTCCGGGATAGATGGACTATCCCAAGGGAATGAAGGGAACAGGTGAACCTTGCTAGGTTCTGATAAACCCCATCATGGCACCTCAGTGGCCCTACCAAATGAGTGCAACCTTGCACTGCTGTAAGTAGCATGGGCCAAACTGACTCCTGGCAATGTGCACTTACACAGATTATAGCCCAGTAAGTACTGTTGCTATATCATTCTGATCATTCATCATGTTGCTATATCATTCTTATTTGTTTAATACCAACAAACAGAAACAAAAAACAATGCCACAGTTGTTTCTGTATTTTCCAATTTGAAGCAATCTGCTCTATTATTGACTTTAAAATCTATGTTGTCCAATGATGGAAAAATGTTATTTTCAGACTCTTTATTGCTCAAAAAAAATCAATGGAAAAAATGTTACTCCTGATTCAAAATATGTTACTTTTAGGTATGATTATTTTATTTGTGATGAAATCAAATGATCAAATTTTTTGGCTTATAAAAGTCTTTTGATTTTAAAGCCATGATTAGAAAACAAGATAATCCCCTCCAGTAAAATCAGGAATGCTGGAAAACCCACTTTTTCCTAAACTGAGTACTTAATGACCTACTTTCAAGACCCCTGGGTTCAGGTCACTCCATTATCAGTAGTATAAAGGCTTCCCTTCTATAATAAAAAATAGAGTATTTTATCTTGGCAATGATGACCTGACCAACCAAAAAAACCCCAAAACTTCTGGCGCGAAGAACAGCTCATTACTGATTTCAGCAGAAAAAGACCACCTGTTAGTTCATCAACACCAGCATTCCTCATAGATACATCTGGAAATATTACAGATGACTTCAAAGTGTACTGGGAGAGAGCAAGAGAGACCAAGAAAGGTTTAAGAATATCCAAATTCCTTTTGGATGAATGACCTTTAACTAAGGTCATTGTGACTGCACGCGTAAAATATCAATAAGGTACTTGACAGCTATGTTTTTTCTCCTTCACTGCAACACCTCTACAGCATTTTGTTAGGCAGTGCCAGCATGCTTGTCTTCTGTCTGACCTGGAATGAAAAGCTATAGGGCTTCTTCACTCTACCTGAACTGTATTACTGAACCACCAACCTACTCTGCGAGAGCTCCCAAACTGACCACTAAAGTAAAAGCAGTGGTAGAAATAAGACGACTGATGTACAGGAAAGCAAAACTGTTTCCATTTTCAATTGAATTAATTCAGTATAGGGCTATATATAAATGGTTAAAAAAGCACGCATAAAAACTACAAGAGACAGTCTTACTGGTTCAGGAGAAAGTGAGCTATATATAAATGGTTAAAAAAGCACACATGAAAACTACAAGAGATAGTCTTACTGGTTCAGGAGAAAGTGAGCTTATTCCAGAGAAGTCTAGCTTTCTCTTTTTGTTATAAAGCAGATAATGTCATTGGTAGGAGTTTCACATCTCCCCTGCCTAGTGTCCATTGTGCCTGGCCGAAGCACAACAGCTACCTTGTGACACTCACTGTATGTTACCTCAGTATTTGCTTTTTATGTTCCTTGCCTTTTGCACAAAACTTAATCAGCATTTCATGCATGATGTTAATGAACCCTGTGTTCACCCCATGTTCAATGTAATTTATTACTTACGTCTTTTTCTTGATTGCTGGGTCATCAGCCACTGGCAACAACATTGAGTAATTAATGCATTGCCAGTAATATCATATTTTGTCCTGGCAGCTTCAGTTCTAACTTTTTACTTCCTTGTAGCCTTGAGCAGCTTTGATGCTTCTCACAGGCTGATGGCTTGGGACCACTGCTCCACTCGGCTGGCTGCTCCTTCCCAGTTCTCCTCTGCCAGAGGTTTTGAGGACAATCCCCCTGTCACAGAGGGCACCCCAGCCTCTCCAGGAGCTCCAGTGGGCATCCCCAGCCCATTGCTGGCACATGACAAATGGCTGCTCCAGCTCTTGTGAGCCCCTGTCACTCAGCACTGCTCCACATATAAAGCTTCTCTTGCCATTATGCCCGTCCCTCATGAGCAAGCTATACATGTTGTTTCCATCGGTACAGCTCCTTCCTTAGTATTTTTCCTAGAGGACTGACGATTTTAAGGCCAAATCTGCTTTTCTTTGAGAAATTCCCAACAATTACCTTAAAGTAGAATAGAAACCCTGAAGCTTCAAATTTGTGAAGTAACTTCTGTTCTCTAAGTCACTGTAGCAAGCTGTGGGGCTCAACTGTCTCATTAGTGAAGCACACTTCTGGGCACTTCAGAAGTGATTTCTACAATGAAAGTACTCTGGGAGACGTGATCCTGTGAAAATAATGCAAGTTCCCTGATAATATTTGCTTTGTAATATATTGCTGTTGGAACAGTGCTTTCATGATAATATGAAAAGAACTAAAAATTAGAAAACATACAAGCACAAAGAGTTTGCTTTAGTATTTTTCAAGTCCCATCTACCTGACACACTATGCAATGATGCTCCCAAAATAGTCTTCTCTGAACAGTCAAAATTATTCAGATGCATATTGGGTTATTTTAGGTAACACATCTCTATAAAAAGCTGGAACAAAAAACCAGACTGAAACACTTAAAGCATGAAGACAGTTTTGAACTTCAACTTGCTGTGGTACACACCCTTTTCAAGTCTCTGGGAGTTTTGATTTTGTGGTGCCAAGTTCTGATCTAATAGATGATTTTGCTTTGACCATGACATTTTCACATGTATGTTCAGGTAGGGAATGTAGCTTAATTTCTGCACTACGCATGCCAGCTCTGACTTTCCCCTCAAGTTTCATAAATTTTCATTCTTTAACCCTTAAGCTAGCAGGTACAGAGAGCTCTTCAAGAGAGGAAAAAAAAATCCTCTGAGCAAATACATGTATAATTTTTGTTGAACTAGAATTTTGGAACATTAGAGAATCTGCCATGAAAACAAACTGCATTATCCACTGAACTAAAAGCACTGATTGCCTTGAAAACTGTATCCCAGTGACTGGTATCACACAAGTAAACAGAAAGAGTTTGGAGATACCACTTGGACAACATTGTTAATCCTTATGTAAATCCAAATAACAAGCATTTGCAGCAAAACTTTGCAATTCAAAAAAGGTCTGGCAAGTCTGTTCATAAAGATAAATGCGTGTCTGGTTAAAAAGATAAAAGATAAAGCAAATGAATTTCTTATTTCTTCTCTTTTGTTTCTTGGGCTGTGAGGCTTGAATATGCAAATGTTGTGGAAACATTAGCATTCGTTTCCCATTGATTCTTCGAAGTTAATTATATAACTGGACTCTGCCTTCAGATATTTGATTAGTAGAAACAGTGAAATAGCCAAACTTCAGCTAATGCATTCATCACACTAGTGATCACAGCACCCTGGGTTTTATTCCTCCAAGGAATGGAGTATTTTTGTTTTCCATGATACTATACTGATGGCCATCTGCAAAACCCGTAGTAAAAACATAATAATTCTATTTTCAAAAGGTCCTTAGACATACCTAATTCAATTTCAAAACATGAGGCTATATTATGAAAAGAAAAACAGAAAAACAAATGCACTCTGTAAAGCTTTCACTGGAATAATTTTCTTAGAAAAAGTGCCGTTAAGCACATTAGTCAATGAAGAGTCTTCTGCTTATGTGAAGTGTTTTCCGGCACATTAACTCTTTTTCAGGGGACTGCCTGCTAGTCAAAGCTTCCATTAGATTAATTAAAATATGGCTTCTCTCACTGGAAAGAAAAGGCATGAGTTTGGTTACAGGACATTGACCACGTATAGAAACCGAGCCCTTTCTTGTTACATAAAATACAAGTGGTGGCAGCAGCAGCACAGGAGACTGAACAACAGGGTAACTTTTAGGATATGGAGCACATTTCTCTTCTTATTTGGAAGCATGATTACCAGGTGCTGATGCTTTCCCCTAAGCCACCTGAAGTGAATATAAGGTGCAACCTTGCAAATTGTCAGCACATATAAAGCTAAGATTTAGAGAGTAGTTTCCATCCTGCATCCTATAAATGTGTCCCATGAGGAAGATTAGTATCAATCATAGGCTTATTGGAGAGGGAGATAGGATACAATGATAACCTGAAGCTATCAGCTAGAGTAATGGTCTAAGAAGAAAAAGCAATCAGAGAAAGAAAAGAATATCCTCAATGAAAGACAGAACTGGAAAATCAGGCAGGAATGTATCATGTTGATGAACATGAGCTGCTATACAGGAGAGAGAATCATATGAACAATATACAGGCTCAAAAGAAATGGTTATTGCCTAATGTTTATCTTAAAAGGAGTGCAAATAGACATCCATATTACATCAAACTGCTTTACTCTTGTTCGGCAGCTTAAGTACTTGCACTAAAATGCAATAAAGCCACAAGTCTTAACTTGTGTCTTAACTATGCAAATTGAAGTGTCAGAAAAACGGGAATTATGTCAATGGTCTGCAGAAAATGTATTGGATAGTCTGGATTTTTGCTTCAGAAGGTTTTCACATCAGCTTCTCTCATCTGCTTTGGTATGTTTTGGCAATTCTTTCCAGTTTAAATGCTTCAAGGAAATATGTCCCCAGCTGCTCTCTCGGCACCTGTCATGGTTGTGCCAGATGTTTTTTTTGAGCTTCAAGTTTTACAGGGTCACTTTTTTTATCTAACCCAGCTTCACAGCTAGGCATTGCTAATCCTTAAAGTCTGTGCCCAAGTTTTCAAATTCAAGCACTTGTTGCTTTCTGTGACACTATTTGGCTCATCCAAACACATTTAAACTCTCACTACGACCATTATCGCTACAAGCCAATAATGTCATAGGAATTGCAAGGACACAGGCAAGCCTTTCCAATGGCACCCAGTTTTAATATGATGACTTCATCGCAGCACACAGAGTCCCTAGAGCAGGCCAGATGAAATTTAAGACCAAATGTCTGATTAGAAAGGGTTAATGACCCCATAGAGCATTTTCTCTAAAATATATTTTGTCTTGTATTTCTTTATCTTGTTGAAGTAGACTGAAATAAAAATAAGGATCCTCATTCATTTGAAAGGTCTTTGCTCAAAAATTTTCTTCAAAGGTATTTGTTTCAAAAACTGTCAAAAATGTTCAGCCTTATAGTGTTCTCTAAGGCCTTTCGATTTTCATGCGGCTAGCTCCATGTAGCCATCAGCATATTTTATATTAACCCAGACTGCTCTAGATGCTCTTACTGCTGTCCATCTGAGTTAACAGCACATCAGAAATTAGGGAACAAAAGCAGATTAATTTTTTTATTTTTTTTTCCAGAAGATACAGCATCTGAATTTAAAACGTTTTTTTGAGGGTGTATCAGGTTCAACAATACAAAGTTGTACCACCTCTGCAGCAGGATTCCAAGGTAGCCTCCATAATCACTGGCATATTGACACTAAAGACAGATGCTGGAAACCAGTACTGGCAGCAATGCTGGTCAAAACATCCATTTCATTCAATAGCTACAGGATGCAGAAAGCCACTGGGAACTTCTCCCATGCACTTATGTAGAAAAGAAAAAGAGAGTGTATTTTGGGCTAATATATTTTTATATCTAGTTTTGGACTAAAAGCAGATGAAAAGACAACATCTTGAAGACAGATGTTTAAAAATCTGTATCTGCAACTCTGTATCAATACAATTTTAACTGGTTTTGGACTACAACTAAATTTGAAAAATAATCCTTTGAATTCAGCAGTCAGCTCTTTGGGTCTTTTTTTTCAAAGGGTCTCAAGCATTCCAGACATGTCTCTCCAATCGTTTACTACTATCACAGCCCTTAGGGGGAGACAAAAATAAGCAAATAAACATATTTATGCAATCTGGATGTTTGTATCGAGTCTATTTGTCAGTGTGCAGGCTAATATGAAATTAAACACTCACTGGATGGAAACATTTAGCACTGAAATGCACCTACCACCAAGGGTTAACTAAACAATCAAGTGCAAGAGGTGGCACTGTCTGCCAAGGTGGCATTACTTCTCCAAAGAGATGCTCTTCAATTTATAGCAGAACGTTGAAACTATCTTCTGAATAAGTTATTAGGGGTAAGTAAGTTTGGGTGAAAAGGATAAGACTAACTGGAATCTCTGGAGGAACTAGAGAAAAAAGGCTGCCTGGAGAGAAAGGAAGGTCTCTCTTGGAGGAAGGTATGCTGAGCTGCAGGGCAAATGAGAAGAGGGAGTCCTTGAAAAGCTGAGCCAGGAAAGAGCTGATAGCAAGTCAGCTAATTACAGTGAGAGAAGGGGTTTGACCTTGCTAGAAGTATAGTTAAGTCTATTTCCATATCTATGTATTCCACAGACATGTATAACTGTGCCACCTCTTGTGGCTGTGGCACATAAATGCTTTTACTTGTGTTCTACTGTCAACTGATTTGAGTGAAGTATGATTCCCAGGCACTTGGTTAACACTCTTCAGTAATATTCCTTGCTTAAGAATGTAGCTTATCTATAACTGGGGAAATGATATAACTTAAATCCACAGTTACCCAAAGCATTTGGTCAAGGAATTTGAAGCATAGAAGGGTGTGCCACAGAGAGGATGCAAGAGGCAAGTTTAAGAACAGATATCACAAAAATCAGGAAAAAAAGAATCATCTTTTAGTGAACAGCAGCAGAGAAACCTTCCTGCAAAGAGGTGAAATGCAGAGTACCAGACTCCCAGGGGATTTGTGGGTGCTTTATACACTTTATCTGCTTTTTATTTTACATTACTGGTCCTAAATTGTACTCCTTGGATGTGACGTGTGTGTCATTTGAAGTGCATTTTACCTGGCAGTGACATTAAACAATTCCTTCTCACTTCTTCCTGGGGTGGGGAGGGAGTATATTTCACTGAATCACTCCGTGGATCCATTTCAAAATGGGAACAGGAGGCAAAGAGAAGTAAAACAAGGCAGAAGAGAAAAAAAAAAAAAAGGTAGGTGGATGGCACTGCTTGCTTTATCGACTGATAGTATATAAAATTCAGCCTAAAATGCTACATTAAGATGGGCGATGGTAGTGGTGGTCATGGAAGGATGAGAAGGAGAACATGGCAGCATGACCAACAAGGGCTAGGCTGCAGAGGTCTTTCAAAGGCTTTCTTAATCTTTCATTGTTTCAAATCACCACTACCGAATGCCTTGACATCTAACTGATACCTGTAAGCAGGAAATTTTGAATTCTGTAACCCGCGCTTGCTTTTCAGTACCACGCCTGGCTGCAGCCCAGGATTCTTGTTTCAAGTGAATGAACTTCTGTCAAACAGTTTCTTCAGAGCAACAGGCAAATTCTAAAGTAGTTTTTCTGCACTGGACATGTAGGTCATCTTTCCAGCTTTACTGCCTCAAATAATGCCTACTCATCTAAACAGCATTTTTGACAAACCTGGACCTCTCTAGAGCCACAATCTCAGCTCTCAGGAGAGACAGCAGGGTATTGTCTTCTTGTAGGGGAGAAACACTGAAGTGATGACACTTTTTTTGTGTCCGAATCTTTCAGCAAAGAATTCAAAAGAGGAAGACCAGCTACTCATCAGGTGTAACTGCTTCACTCCACTGAACAAAGATGTTCATCCTGTCTTTACCGTGTGGCCCTTGGGTTGCCCTCAGGGGCTGCTTTACCCTGCGGCAGAATGGGCCAGGAGACTCTGCCTCCAGCTGCCCAAACCCCGCTGCCTCGCTGGCAGGGGGAGGCGGTACCGGCCTTTCTGCTGCCCACATTTATCAGGTGGTTCTGGGGAGCTGCCTGATGTTTCACACTCTTGGCACACCCTCAGAGCACTGCAGTTGTGTCCACCTTACTGCACGCACCCTGCGCAGGTATAACATCGGACCCCCGCAGCATCCCCAGCAGGGCACTGCACAGTGTCCCTGTACCTGCGCCGTCCTCTCCCATCCCCTACCGTGCCCACACAAGGCCACCTGCAGCCCCACTGGCTCTCACACCGATCTCACAGGGCTGGCACACTGTGACAAACACATCTGCAGAGGACAGGGCAGGGCAGAAGGGACACGGACAGCGCGGAGAGGCAATCAGGGTGACAATCTGCCAGGAGATGGCATGAGAGTGTAATCCTGACTCGGGCTGCCGGGTCACAGGCACAGTGAGACCACCAAGTGTCCACACCGCTCTCAAGGGAGAGCCCTTGAGGACAGCTGGCACCCTGACATCCCAAAACCCAACGTGAACGAAGTGGGAATTTCACCTTGAGCATGGCAGTGTCTGCACCGTGTCAGGCCTGCCTACCTCCCAGATCTGCGCATCCGAGGAGAAAACAACACATCCTCCTCCCAGGAGAAACCGCTGCTCCTGTTCACCCAGCGCAGCCAGGAGGAGCCTCCGTCCTGGAAATTCACGTTTGAAGAAACGAGCAGCCAAACTCCACTGACATGTCAGTGTTTAATTACAGCTGGAGTGTAGTTCAAATGCTTCCCTTTCTGTCATGTGTTCTGCTTCCCAAAACACAAAAAACAGCAACGGTGCAGGAATTCTACCCCTCAAAATAATAATCACACTACAGCCCTACTATTATAATTAAACAGAAATTAATTACATTCTGTAGAAGGGGACAGGTTCTGAAGGCTTAGCTGGTTTCCTTTTTAATTATTGTATAACATTGTGAACACAGCAAAAATCTTCTTTTTAACATGCTAAACGCGCTAGGGGTTTTGTTTGCTTTAACAGACTGCAATGGATGCTACATTTGCATTTAATTAAAAAAATAAGTTATTAAAATAGTTTATTTTGGTTCAATGTGTATTTGTTTAGCATGTAGATGGTTTCACATCAGAAATGAGATATTTTTTCAATCAGTATTGAGCAATAGACATCTGGGAAAGCAAATAAAAGGAGCAGATCAATAAATTTTCATAAGAAAGCTTGTAAATGGGAAAACATTTGGTCCCGTCACAACTAAGTTATTTTTGAATATTCACCATTTCCAAAGGAATCAATCCCTATCCCAAAAGATAAATAGTAAGTTACCTTTTTGACAGGATCAAAATAGCACAACAGCAGAAACTGGAATGCATGCAAAAACCTCACATCAATTATGAACCACACTCTAGCCAACAGTGACACAAAGAAACAACTCCTATGAGTAGATGGCACCATCCCTTCCAGCTACTTTCTAGAGGCATGGCTGGCTGTATGAAGGCAGGGTGGGTCTGCCGAACCAGGCAGGGCATTTGGGAGAAAGAAATTCTAATTTCCAGCTCCTGAGCAGCCTTATACAGGACTCAGGCAAAGATACTGGCAGATGCAGAAAAAGAAGTGTAGACATCCAGTTCACTTGAAATTCAAATGAGGGAACAGCGAGTTGGTTTATGTGCTTTCAGGGTTAGGCAGCAGCTAAGCAAAGAATTTTTTAAACTGCAATTTTACATTTGGGTTGAGGAGAGGAGCTTTAATTGGGTTAAGTCCTGCTTTGGATACCAAAGCTCTTCATGGGATCTAATGTTTTCCTGTACTAAATATAAGTGCTAGGAAACCACTTCTTTGTGGCCACAGACCTGATTCATCACTCTTTAGAAGGCTACAATAAATCTGCCATGGAAGCCTACTAATTGCTAGTAAATCACCAAAGTTGGAAGTGTCACAAGCATATCCAAAAAGACTAAAAGCAAAGAGCCGAACATCCAAAGAGCTCTGGGGTGAAATTCTGTCACTTTACAGATGAACCTGTAATCTATGTGAAAATAAATGATGTATAATGATTACTAAATTTGAAATCAAATCTTCACAGGGGGACAATTCAATAAGGTTAGGTGATTATAGGACTATGCAGCAGCATCAATTATGAAGCCAGAAATAGTCTCGTGTCCCTCAGAGGCCACAAAAACTCCACATTGCTTTGTTCACCAACATCAGAGGACATTCACTTCCATCAAATAGTCTGGGGGTTCTCGTTTGGAAGGAAAAAAAAAAAAAAAAGAAAGAAAAAAAAGAAAGAAAAAACGAAAGGCATGAGCCTAAAAATGACTGGCAATGATCCTAACTTATCATCTCAGCTACCATTTGCTCTGCCAATTGATGGGAAATGAAGTGTGATCAATTCTAGTCCATTGTACATCATTCCCATTGACTGACCTGCCAAATCCTTGATTGAATAATTAGTTAAAATATCAATATCTGCCATTTTGCACAATGCTCACAAGACAGACCTCTAAAGTTTTCATAAAATGGACAATTACCACATTATCTGTACCTTTACATTTTCTTTCACATATATGACTAAGCCTTGATATTGCCATAATAGGGAATAAAAACATAACGGTACATAAGAAGTAGCAAAATCCAGAAGCATGAAATCTAGAGGTCAGTGCAACCCCTGAAGTAATACAACCTACATTTTTAATCTTACAGATGGATAATAAGCCATATCAGAAAGGATTAAATCTGTGCTCCTCATTTACAATAGTTCACTTTAAGTAGAAACCTATTTTCCATTCTCAATATCAAGGGAAACAGCGCTAACTCAGGTACTTGGTGGTGACTGACAGCAATGCTGACATTTTAATAGCAGCTACTGTTTAAGAGCACTATCACCATCCTGTGATTCTTAAATAAAGATTTAATCTACTTTTGATGCAGCAGAGCTCTGCAGACCAGGCAATCTGCTGTAGGGCACATGAAAAGATGGGGGTTTCTTTACTCCCATTACCCAGTCCCACACCAGGTGTGTAACAAGCTGTTCCAAAGCCGTAAATTAGACTCGGCGAGGCACTGCCCAACATTATACTTTACATTACAGTCCCAAGTCTGAACTGCTACCAAACGGGGACACTACATTTACTTTTCTATCATCTAAGACCCAAATGGTGTTAACTGCAAATACAAATCAGTTATTCAGTGCAAAAATGACACATGACTTGTAAATTGGGCCCTTTATAAGTACCCTGTCATTTCTATGTTTAGTTCACATGCGTGGACATAGTTCCCAAGTAACCAGATGCCGTAGCAGTACTTAAAGACAACAATTCTCCCCAAACCACTCTGCTGCTGCTTTGGGTGTGCTCATCACCTTTCCCCTTAATTCTATTATCTATTCCCCTCTTATATGCCAATGGAGAGCAAAACCAGAAAGGGAAATGTACAAACTAAAAATGCAAATGCATTATCTAAAATGCAGGAAAGTGCTAGTGGCTTACAAGGCAAAAATGGAGAAACCACATGAAAGAGAAAATATCCTAACTCCACATCATGGATGACTAATTTCTTCCCACACTATGCTGTAACAAATCCTAGCCTTTGCTAACACAAGAATAGGAAAGCGCTTTCCCAGAGCTAATAAAGACATGCCCTGCTTAGTGCTCACTTTAGTGCACATAAATGGAAGATGTTTCTGGTTTGCCAGGTAGTGGCACCTCAGATAATCCAAAGAAAACAGATTCATCTTTCCTTCTGGGCTGACAGCAGGTTAAAAGCATAATGCCATAGCTTTATATCCACACAAGGCTGCCTTTGGACATTGGCCAACCCCATCCTAGGTCTTTATTTTTAAATTGGCAGAAAATATCGTACCAGTGAGATCCTAGAGCTTGCTGGCTGATTGTTTCTTCTGTCCCTGCACTCCACAGGTGTGTGCAATGGCTGGGATATGCTGCAGTATATTTCTATGGCTGCTGCTGCTGTAGTGCAGTAGTTTGGATAACACTTTGAAGTGAATGGTTCTTAAGAGAAGAAATCTGCATTACAGAGGCAGCACTTGCATCACAAAGTATATATTCAAGTTCAATGCATATCTTTCTATGTCAAACTAGCCTTCTTGTGCAACTCTCTGTCAATGGGTTTTTCAAACTAGGGAGGTGACACATGTTGGACTGATTGCCACCCTGAATTGCTTCAACAGTATTTGCCTATGAAGTATAGGCTATGCAAGCTCTGTGCAGTGTGCAAACTCTTACTATGGAAATGTGAATTACATATACATTTACAATTTGCAGATAAATATAGTCTGAAGCAATCTGGTTCTGTGCATTTTGCATGTTGAAACAGCTTCCTCTTGTATGCTACGAATGATGCCTTTTAATCCTATGTGGAGACCAGTTATCCAACATTACCTCGTAATATTTTACAATGTGTTTGTCCCTCCTGAGTAAAAGACTGGAATGACCAACTCAAGCCCACAGACAGACAAAACCTTAACACACTGTCTTCATCAGAAATAACTGCATACTTCCCATGTCACCCATAGCAATTTGGGTCTTAGTAGTCGGTCAGCCTCTGTCTTCTTCTCAAGAACAAAAAAACCTTATCTGTGGTTTTCTACAGGGCTTAGCTCTGGTGAGTAATAATTAAGCACTCTGAGTATCAGTAGAAAAAAAAACAGTAGAAAAAAAAAAACAGTAGAAAAATGCCTCCTTTCTCCCTGCTAGCAAAACTAGTAGCAGGGGGTATATAAAATATATAATAAAATATTCTACCCTTTCCAGATTAGCCCAAAGCACAACCAAGTACTAGCATTCTCTTTGTTCTTCTTACCCAGAGCAAATGCTACATCAAGTTCGAGGAAGACAGTTGCATCTTGATCAAATTGGCTCCAGGAATCAATCAACTTATCTCATCCAAGAGGAGGGAGGATGTCTAGACTTTTACATTTGTGGAAATGGTTACTAGGCATTGACTAATAATGACAACATGATGGGCTGACAATACTTTATTTTCCTCTGAGATTAGAAAATTCTGATTCTGCTTGGCAATAAATGTAAATTATTTACAGTGTAAAGATTTGGTAGATACCATGCATTCTACTGCACATGGGTGTACCGAATTCTTATATACCATAATTGTGCACTATATATGCATTGATAAAATTAATAGAACTGCAGGCAGCACATTTCTATCTTGAATAATTTTCCACATATTAACCATTCATCTTAATACCATGCCTTTTCTTATCTGAAGATATTAAGAATTGGTAGAGGTTTTTATTCAGCTAAAGCTTACTGAATGAAGGAAAACTTGCAATTGTTTAGCAGGTCAGGTAAAAAGTGGATAGAGAAGCCTCAGTACTGCGTAAGATGCCAACACCCTCCAAAATAACATTCATTAAATGGATTTTCACAAGCAGCAATTTCTATTTACTAAAATGATAAATGCAGTCTTGCAATATCTGAGAGAATTAAGCATTCTCTGTGAAAATTCAGCGTCACAGGGGGTTTCCCTTTATCCAGTATCAGTTAAATTTTGCTGTCTTCTAAGAAGGAGATTATATTTCCCCTTTACAACTCTGTTTCCAACTGTCTAACACACTTCAACAAGCTTTCAAAGGCAGGCTGGCATCACTGAATTCTCTCTCAAATCCAGGCTGCTTCCTCTGCACCAAGCTTCTCCACTCACTATTTTTTCAGTGTTTTTTCCTTTCTTTCATGATTGCTCACTCTTCATATATCTTTATTTTCTCGGCTGAAATTTCTGTGCCACGTATATGCCATTGCAGTGATACAATATAAATGAAGCACATATGGTAAATTAAGAACGCATTTGAAACATCCCTGAAATTCATTTTGAAGGATGAAGAGAGCGCATCAAAAATCGAGGGTGTGAATGTGAATTTTAGGATGTTATACAAATCAGTTGAGCATGCTATATATTTCAGTCTTTGTTCTGTTTCTTTTTTATTTGCTGTCAGCACAGGGTTACCAAAGACTCTGTATGGACAAACTGCAGCCTATGGACAGTTAATAAAATGTGTTTTCTTTATGTATTTGTCACTTGTTAAAAACATACAGCTGTTACTTTATTGAAGCATATTTTGGTAACTTCAACATATTTACAAGTTTAGGGTCTACATTCTGGTGGTGTTTTTTTTTTTTTTTATCTTGGGAATATAGTGATGGTTGCTTATGACTTGAACCTGCAAATTAACAGCATTTCTGGACCTTAGTAGACAACCTTCCTTCTAGCGACCACATAAGGTTTTTCTTGACTCAGGCATCACAAACAGAGAAGGATGAATTACTGCACATAGCAGTCTTAGATTGATGATCTGTTTACTCTTCTTACCATATTGCCAATTATTACAATTTCATTATATATTTCATAATATTGCATGTTTTTCTTAAATCTCCAGCTCCCGGAGTGATGGGATTAGGAGAGAACAAGTTTCTCAGAGTGGCTGAGAAACTGGGAAGTGTAACATTAAGTACACAATGAAACTTCAAAAGCAAAGGAAAAAATAAACTCTAAATATAATAACAGTATTCGTAGCTTACGATTTTCAAACCAATATATTAGTTGGACACAATTTCTGACTGATTGAGTTGGATTGTCCAGAGCGATGATATCCAGGGAATGTAGTTATCACAACTGAGATACTGCTGCTTAATCTACCCAGTTTTGAGTAGTCCTAACTGGGAAGTATTGCATCATATTCTCCTCTTTAACCTGTGTCAGGATTCCCACCAGGGGTTTGGAGAACAGCGCTTCAGGCGCTCTGCCTCCAACTAAGACCATCATTTCCTCCGCCCCAAATCAGTTCTGAAGCAAAACTTGAGAATTTCCTGTATACACAAAGCTTCTGCAGGGCAACATGCCTTCAGCATCACAGCAACTCCTCTCTGCTTGGCCACCCTGCTGCTGACTCCATCCCTGTTCTCCAGGGCATGCCACATGTTTCAGTAAATCTATTCCTACTCCCTCCCTCTCAAACAGATGCACTAGAGCTTCTATTTGCTTTATTCTTCATGCTTTAGCAAAAGACTCTATTGTGCCACTTCCCCTCGACTTCTTCTGAAGAACAAAACACTAAGGAGTCACCTGCCATATGTCCTGGTAAAACCACTAAGGTCATTTGGACCACTCCTGTCCTCTCTGCTCTTGCCTTCCTCCTGAGAAAAACCCAGCAACTCTTCAACTCGTTCCTGCAAGCAAAACTTCTGCTCACCCTGGGAGAGCTAATTTATTGCTTTTCTGTCTCTGTCCAGTTCTTGGCACTAACATACAACTCTCAGAGTGACAATGAGAACGCAGGGAAATTTTCTTACAAAAATGTTGAGTGAAACTGTAACTGTCTCATTGAAACGCTCGGCAAAATCCTTCATGCCAAATGAGAGAGATGTTACAACCTGTCTTAAAAATTGATCCCAAATGAATGAGTCACCTTCTTACTAAGTAATACTTGGGAGGACTGATTTGCATCACAAAGCCATGACTGTCTTCTGGCATCCTGGAGGCACTGTCAGTGAAAAAGCAAAGGACTGAATGGATATAGATGCAGATGAAAATCACTTACTCCTAGGGCAGGCTTTAGCTGCAGAGCTAGCCTGAACTATAACTACCGCTCTCTACCACTTTCCTACCCACACAGGAAAGCTTATGATCTGTCTCAGAGGACGCTTTCAGCTTGTGTTAACACAGTAAAGAAAGTACAGGCTCGAGCCCTGACGTTGGCTCTCTCCAGGCTGACAAGCTACCTACTGACACACAACACAGGGGCACATCAATCATACATGCTATTATTTCCCAAGCATTACTGGACAGTTCAACTAGGATGAGATGCTGTTGTTCCCCGGCACAAATCCTGAATTTTCTACAGTCAACTGTCACAGAATCACAGAATGGTCAAGGTTGGAAGGGGCCTCTGGAGATCATCTAGTCCAACCCCCCTGCCAGCGCAGGTTCACCTATAGCAGGCTGCACAGGATGGCATTCAGGCAGGTTTTGAATGTCTCCAGAGTGGGAGACTATGATCATCAAGAGTTGCTGAAGCAAAGATATGCCATGAGAGGACACCATGGATTTCATTCATGTAACTTCATTGTGGCATAAAAGAGTGAGCATCTTCTAAAAAGCTCTTCCTTGGTTAGTAGTAAATATGTAATATTGTAATTATCACCAACAATCCCATTATTACGCTGAAACTAACTCCATTTAAAGAACTTTCAACCCCCAAAGGGTTTCAAGTAATTCCCAGTAAATTTCCATGTCTAGATATGTCAATAAATTCAGCCTCTTCAGCAGCAAGAATAATCCACCATGGGAATAATACTGCATTTACCAAATGTATGCAAATAAATTTGACTAACAAAAATATCAATTTAAAACAAACCCACAAATACTATTTGTATTTATCAGTACTAAGCACAATTTTGCCCCATTTCCTTTCTTTTGTACTGGACAAACTGCAAAAGTGTGATTCCTTCACAGCCAATAATCCTGCTGAGCTTCACCTTTTACCCCAGTCTCTTCATGAAATTCGTTCCAGCTGCCGAGTGTGACAGGTATGCAGCAATATACGCTTAGTGATGAGCATTTGTGACAGCATTTAAGTTGACCCAGTTTTCAAGGTAGTTCATATATCTTAGTGGGAAAAAAATCCATATCAATGAATAGGATAGGAATGCTATTATTACACTATTGTCTCTACCGACCCCTCCCAAAGAGAAAGAGAGACACTCTTCCACTGTATTCAGCCCTCCTTATTCTTAGGTCATTTTTATTCTAGAGGCACGGCACATTATTGTTGCAGCAAAACAAGTATACTATGCCAGAAAAGCAGTCCTGTCAGGCATACAGCTATATGGTAAAGAAGTGCTTTGTGCCAGGCAAGGTGCATCACCCCCTCACAATCAAGCCCAATTCTACCAGACTTACAGGTACAAATGCTTCTACATTATTAGGCTCTCCCAAAACAACTCTGCCAGTCTGTGATCACACCTTTTCTTCTCTCTCAACACCTACAGGGCACCTTAGCGTAGCTCTGGCATCTGATTTCCTCCCTTGACCATCAACAGTAAGACAGACAGGTTATTCTCATCATCCACATCCTGAAGAAGCCAACAACCCCCACTGCCATTTCAATAAGGCATTCTCCCAAAAAAGTTCTACAAATTCCAATTTCTTTAGCCTTTCTTTTTGGCAAACAACTACACCTGGTCCTCCCACTGACCACTTACAAAATCAGACAGACTGACCGGTAATGCTTTGAAAGCTTTCTTTGTTCACTTCTCTGCTACATGGGCACAGCCTTCCTTGCTTACTATTAAATACGAATTTCAACTATTTGCAGTCCTGATTCTTAATTGCTTTTTACAAGCAAGAATAATGGTAGTTTACTGCTCTTGAGCCAAGTATTCTCCGGTCAAAACTAGAAAAGGAAATATAATATCCCTCCTCCCTCTTTTCCACATCAGACTTGTTTAATAAAAAGCCCATTTTCTTTTTCTCCCATGTATCTCTTAGCACCTGCGATCCAAATGTCGAGCTAGGTTCTTTCTCTTTCTTCTATCATATAGAGTAATCAGGATTCTGCACTCTCTGCCAGTTGGCAACTTGGGTGATGAGGAGTAAGGTAGAAAAAGAATTCAGAGTTCAATACTCCTTTCCATCACTTAATGCAGAAATCAGCCAAAGAAAAAGAACAGCTAATGTGAATAAAAAGAAGAAATGGTGAACAGAGACTACAACATGCTTGCCTGAAGGCTAAAGAAGCTAGTCGATGCTCCGAGGACTTTCATGAGTTCTGCGTAAAATGGTCATTGGATAATATGCAGAAAGAGGAGCAGGGGTTGAACCAAGCTCCTCCCAGCCTTTGGCTCATCACTCCCGCTTGCTCTGTTCTTTGTGCCTAGAGGCACAGCTCCAACAAGAAGTACAAAGTACTCTACCCACGTGTTAGTTTGTAGTTTAAGAGATTAGGGTTGTATCCTTAGAGAAAGAATTGTAAATCACCTCTGACCAAAGAAGACATGAAGGTTTTGCCCTCTGCATTCTCAATAAGCATTTTAACCACCAGGCTACTCTTCAGGGCAAAGCAGAGGACCTTCTTGTTTAATTGAGGATTAGATGTTTTGTTGCAAAGGTGACCTTCATCTCTGATTTTTGAGAAAAGGGTGGAGGAACTTACATCAGGATCAGCATTTCAGACAGCGTGAAGGACGATGTTTCTTCAGAGCCATGAATAAGCACGAATATAGGATATTTAAGACATAACCCCTCACTCATTGTTTTCTATTATCTCTTGGTTTGTATTTTTGGTGTTTTTCCCCAGATAATTGTATATTGTCTTAAACATATGCTAATGATATCTATTTACTAAATACTGCATAAACCAAGGAGATTTGGCATTTTAGGTGCATACAGTTACACCTTCAACAGTATCTACTGAAATACTTAGGATGTTCAAATATACTATTGTGGTTTACACATCTGATTCACGGACATTTCTGAATGTAATACAAACTCATCTTTTCAATAAAGAGGAGATGTTATTTCCTGCAATGCAAGTCCAGTGAAAAGCATGGCTGTGGTTATATAACATGTTTTTGTGTTTCTTCCATGCATCTTTATCTCCATCACTAATTTTGTAATTTCAAGTAAATCCCAATGTGTACCTCCTGTGAGAATATGAAACACTGTATTCTCTTCACATTTACAGGGAAGCAGAGATACCGCACTGTTTTTCTTGAACATAGATTTGAATGTGTTCGTGAAAGAGAATCGCCCACCTTATTGATTCAAACAATATCTGAGAGGCATCAAAACTGCAGCAATAGTTCAGCTGCTAACATGAATCACAAATTCTTTTTCAGCACATTCGAACTGGGATCTTATGCCCTGAACACTGATACATAAATACAGTTATCTGACATACTGTAATTTCAAAGCAAAATCATCACATCAGTGCATTGACTTAATACCAGGTTGTATATGAGAGTCTCATATTCTTGGCTGATTACTTAGAAAGTGCAGCTTAAACAGCCCTGCACAAGGAAAAACTATCTACCCTATAGAAAATAAGATGAATAACCTTATTGGACAGATGCACTCAGAGATTTTAATTCTGCTTCAATTCCTGTTTAGCAGAAGTTCATTAAACTCCTACATCATGAGTCTGACCTAGAAAAGTAAATAAGTACTCTGTTATTCCCTTTAGAGCCCCGAGTTACTAATAAGGAATTATAAATCTCCAGTCACTTTGTCAAGCAGCCAAATACATCCCAAGTGAAACAGAACTGCAAAGTTCATAAAAATGAGACCGACTGAAATGCAAGACTAAAAATGTGATTTTGTTTTATAGACCATGAATTAATACCACATTGTTTCCGCTTTTGTGAACTACAAATATGGACGAG
>NW_009648332.1:9227573-9255927 GCF_000708025.1 Charadrius vociferus | reverse complement strand
AGGAATGAAGAGAATACAGCTACATTCACCCACCTCGTCAACGCTTTCACTGGCCCTTGTTTGTCTCCTCCTTGAAAACATCAAGCTACTGCGCTTACATAGCACTATTCATCATAGATGTTTAAGCTTTTTATGAAGACAGATAGGTAGTTTAGATGTGGAGAGGCTTGGGAGCAAATAATCATAAACATTCACATGTGCCTCTGCCAAAGTCACCACGCAAGCCAGTGATGGATTTGGTAACAGGGTCATAGTACGGACACCCTGGCTCAACTTCCCACTCTAAAACCCACAGCATATTACGGGCACTGCTCTGGCAAAATGCTAAGCATATACATTACTAGAAATTTATGAATAATCACATTGAAGATGTGTTCTGAAACAAAGCCACAGTCCTAAGCATAGGATGAAATCTGGGCTCTGCTGGAAAACTTGACTCACTCATAGAAGTCCTCTTCGCTTCAGCAGGTCTAAGACTTTCCATTCCTTTCTAAACGTTCCTTGAAAATCTGCTTTGGATTTGTTGATTCGTTTGTTGGATGACCTCAGTTATACTATCCAGGCTATGTTAAATATAGTAGCTTGAATTGTCATTACCTACAGCAATTAAGCCTATAATTAGATCCCCTTCAATGTCTTCTTGACTTGCAAATGCATCCCTCTAACCTTCCCTGATGCTGTTTTACCATTTGACCCTGGAGTATCTCTGGTCGCTTTCCTGGTGCAATAGCTCTGAAGTCCTCTTTGAAGTAATCTGGCCAAAAAGCTGAACGCTACTTCTAATAGTACAGTGAGAATTATTTATAATCAAGTTTCCTCTGCCTAACTACAAAAGACCTAAGGTTCATTTACAAATCATCCTACTACAGTTTATCCCACTGCTTTTGCAGCTGTCCGTCAGAGCACAGCTCTGCTTGTAGAACATTCTGAAAGCTGCCAAAACTTCAAAATACACAATTGTATGCATAAACAGTGGTTTTGGTAGGAATGTGGATATATTAATAAGACTGGTGAGCTCAACCCTTCACTTTGCGAGGCTCACTCAGTTTGCCATGAGGAAACCCTCCTAAGGAGGCCATAAAAGCCCTAAAGTCCTGCCAGCTGCCAGTAATGAAGATGGCATGTCTTAGTCACAAGAGGCATGTTCTGGCCATGACTAAACCTTCCCAAGTCAGATACTGTCCACCCGACTGCTGCCTTCTGAGGACAGAATGATCTGTACTATGTATATTCTGCATATACTCTGTAAAGCAGTTTGGGACTCTGAGGTATGAAAATAATTTAGGATGTTATAACATGGCTTCACAATTTGAATTATACTTGATGTATTTGTCATGCTGATTTTTAATTCTCTATCCACCTCTAAAGCTGAGATGGCACCATTAATTACATAGCTGGAACACTGTACTTGTATAAAAATGTGAATGAAATTGCTAAATTAAGATTGCTTCCAAGAAACTGTTGCTTAGTCTCATTAGCAATACAAAAATGCAGTAATTGAAATGCATGCAAGAAGCTGTTTATTCAACTGGCCAAGAAACCTGACAGTTACTAAAGGCAATCTTAATCTACACAAAGAGAGGGTTAATTAAAGATATGCAAATAATTTGTTTTCTTGAGTTTCAACCGAGGAAGTACCTAGTGTCCCATTTAAATAGGTGATGAGAAGACAATGGATCCTCTGGAAGATCACAATGAGATGTGAAATACATTGTATGAAAGGTGTTAAAAAATCATGTGCTAAAATACGATGTACAAAGAAAACAGAAATTAAAATCTTGTATAGTTGGCCCAATTTGCATGTATTTTAGCATCCCTCTGGGAAAATAAATATGTTTTGTAACTACTGACACCTTCACATCAAATGCAGAGACCAAGACACTGAAGGTGTTTTCCAGCCACACACAGTGTTTCAAAGACAGCATGTCACAGTCTTTCCGGCTGTGACAGAAAAAGACAGACATGGCTTTGGGCTGTGGGAGAGCCAGTGTTTTACTGTTATATGGTTAAAACTAGCTAAAATTCCACCAATTATTCTGTAAACTGAAGAGTAATGCTAGCAACTGGACAGTCTGTTGTCTCCACTTCAGGCAATTTAATATCTCCTATCTTTTATTTTCCTTTTCTCTCTATTCCATAAAACACCAATAAATCCTCCTTTTCTTTAATCTAAGCTTAATTGAGTTTTTGGCTGTTATCTGGGGAAATTACTTTTTCGTATTCCTGAGGGAAACAGCACAGTGTCCTCAGGAGAGCTGAACACAACAGTCAGCCTACTGGTCAAGGGCAGGGGAAAAACTGTTATCTCCTTTGAAGGAATTGCCTCAGAGGGGTCAGTGGTATAAAAATGAACAGAGACAGGGCTAAATGACTTGAGGATACAATGCACCATCAGGGACTTAGATACACGTAATAGACTGCTGGTAGTGAGAGGTAGGATTATACACAACCACGCTAGGAATAAGATGGATATCTTCAAAAATATTTCAAAAGCAACATGTTCACTGAAACGTAGTGCACACGCAGAAGACATACCATTTTAATTACAAAGTATAAATAAAGCGGTACAATTGTCTTAACGTGGATGCAGACTTAGGGGTATAAAGGTGTTTGTTCCATGATAAGCTAGTCTTGGAAAACAAGAATAAAAGGCATTTCTGGGATAAGGCATCTTGACACTATACATCTATGCCTATGGCAGAAGACACTATTTCCATTAGGGATGTGAACATAATAGAACGAAAACTGCACATAGACCAGTCCCAACAAAAGAGGGCACATTTTAGCAGAAACGGGGAAAACAGGGTTCTTGATAAAAAAAGCATAAAAAAGCAGTTATCTTTTGTTTGTACATCAAAGGCACACCATTATCAACACAAAGGAAACTTTGTTTCTCATTGATGCCCTCCTCAGGCTTTGCACATACAGACTTTCCCCTAACAGTTCTCTGCTTTGTGTAATTATAGAAGATGGAAATAGATGCACAGTTATAAGGGGCTTTCAATGGAGGTATCACTTTGCAAGTCTGAGCCTAGCCTTTTTTATTATTTTTGCTGCTTTGTACCACGTGCTGCTTGGAATATTTATTCCATTTGTGTTCCAAATATTTCCATTTTCAGAATATAATTTAATGTATAGACAGAGCAGCAGACTGCCTGCTTCCTGACAGGGCTGATAAGAACCAAAATGTTTACAACGTAAAGCTGTCTGAGAAGCAAAGCAACAGACCTCTGCAGGACAGGTACTCAGACAGGAATATCTACTAGTAAATCTGAAATGTCTGCTGACAGAACCATCCTACCTGCTACCCAGAAATGTTCCTCTCAAATCCTAAAGTAATTCCTGAGTGCAACCAAAACTATTTTTAATGTAAAAATACTACATCTTCCCCTACTGCGGCCAGATATATTCTGGACACCGACATACTCCAAATATTTTCCTGTAACATCAACATACATGTAGTTTTTTTCCTCCCAGCTGAAACACTATGCTTCCGAACAGTCTGTGACGTGCTAGGATGAACATACATACTGTCCTTCTCTGCTTGGACCTCTTCAACAACTTTACAGAGTGTGGAAACTTATATTAACCTTCATGTTGTCCCTAGCATTGAGCACTGTTACCTCCAGCTGCATTCTTAGGCAATGCCTCCTGCAATCCCAACTTGCACCCACAATCTACTAAACCACTGTCCAGTATCAAGTAGCCCTCCTGGGGCGCAACTGTACAAGTAACTCACAAAAAGATCACAATATCCCTAATTCTACTACAGCTACTTTGTGAGAGGGCTTGGGAGGAAATAAATAGCCCTGAAACAAACTCTGCTTTATGAATTATTCTGATGTAAATTCATACTCTAAAGCATTCCTCTTGTGCTAGAAGAAAGGAATATAAACAACTGAGAAAATATTTTTATATTTGGTTTTACAGGGGCCATTATGAAAAATTGATTAACTGTAACAAACCTCCAAACAAACACCAATTTAAAGAGTTAGGTGAGAACCACAGTAGTGATGAACAGCCAACCAATACATTCACCTAAGACTGAGTCACAGTCCAAAGATGTTAATTTCCATTATTCCTATTTAATGTTGTGGATTTTAAAATATTTTGGCCTAGATCTTTAAAACACATAGACACTTAAATCTGTTTGATATGAATGAGAATTTCATCAAACTACTTTTGAAGAACTAGCCCTCTGGATTGCTCAGGGTATTATCATCACAGTTAATGTATTCACAGAGGAAAGAAATTGGCTTAGTCACACAATCCATCAGCTGAGGTTTGCAGCACCCTCCTCACTGAAGAAAATAATCTCATATAAAAATTTTGAACATTTTCAAACTGTTTCAAACACTAATATTGTTCTGTGCAGCCTGATCCCTTCCTGCTGCGATGGCTAATATGCTGGTATCACTGTAAAATCAGGGTTCTAAATCCATGAAATACTGAATTATACTAAAACTACTAGGTGCTGATCCTACCACGATATCACGGCATCTGTGTCTCAGTGAGGTCCAGCAGCACCCTGGGGGGTGCAGGAGCGGTGAGGGCTCCCCAGGGAACCGGCAGGGCAGAGCCTCACCATCCCAGTCAGGGAGGAGGACACCAGCCCTGGGCATCAGGCCCCTCCGTGGGGATGGGGATGTGCTTGAGGCCAGGCCAGGATGTCAGCCCGAGGGTTGGCCCCAGCTTGGCAGGTCTGGGCTGGAGCAGAGCCGGAGGCTGGTACTCCTACAGCGTTCATGTTGGTGTTGCTGGGGCAGGGACTGATGGCCTCAGGCTGGGCTGAAATGGGGCTCCTGAGCCCACAGGAATGGTGGGTAGAGCTGCTCACATTCTTCTCCAAAGCAAAAGCAGAGCTGCCATGCAACTCATGCAAAAAGTATCTGTAGGTCTTGAGGAGAACACAGATGAAGGCAACAGTTGTGCTGGGAAAGGGTCTTGTCATAAAGGAAAGGTTGGGCAGGAAGGTCCCAGCATCCGTTTGTGCTGCAGTATCCAGTCCACTGAACTGTCCATTTCAGATCTAATTATCTGAAATTAGGCATCAGAGAAAGGATAGATAGGTCAAACAGTATTTATAGTATTTTTAATATTTATGGATACCAGGCAAAACATTTAGATGATTGCCCATCACTCTGCCCATCATGCCATGACAGCATGGCTAGACCAAGCCACCCTAACCAAGTGACATCACTTACAAATTTATCAGTCCAAGGCATGTCAGGATAAGACACCAGGCTACGATCTTTCTCCCAGATGCATCATTCTGATGAATTTTACAAAATGCCAAATTATAAACCTACTGTCATTAGTTTATAATGAGATGAGATCTTTCCATTTAAAAGCCCTAAATGTGAGATACCGAGTTCAACACCAAAAGTAGTCAACTACTATCAATTTAGGGCAGCTTGTGTCCATATAACTAACATACAGCTAATTGCAAACAGCCCTCCTTTAACTTCTAAAACCAACTTGCGACCAGTCTTTAAAAAAAAGTCACTATGAAATTCACTTCGGAGAATCTTTTTTTTCCCGCATCTCTTCCTAATGCAACTTTAAATTAACATGTTCAATAAAGCAAGCAACACTCCAGCTCTAATAGCCAGAATCAGTCTTGACCCTCATTTTATCTTAGCTGGAGATAATTACTTGATACTAATGTAGAGTGCCAAAGACATTCCTAAATTTCACTGAATTATCACTAGACAGATTTTGGTTCAGATCACTCAGTATTACACTACATAGCTCTCTCTATATATCAGTTTATTGTGTAGTATTCTTGCTTGCTTGCAGAAGGTCACAAACCTTGACTGTACTTTCAAGTAAATCCACAGACTTCAGGAACAATCCCATAATCTGATACATGTGAGTAATCACATCAATTGGTTTGTACAAATCCTTCTCAAATAGAAAAGTGTGTACTTGTTTCCCTGAACCATGTTGAGTGCATTTTATTACACACATAATGCATGGAATATTATATTCCAAATAGAGTATCGTACATGTTACATATCAGCTACATAGCAAGTAGTTGCTGCTTTTTGTGGAGGTGTGTCACATGAACTGTCAATAGAGTTTGCCAAGCAGCACCTTGAAATTCAGTTATATCTCAGAGGATGACTGGTTAATTTTACGGAGTCTAGACGGAAAGTCTGAAAATTAACATGCATAAATTTGAATCATTCCTGTGCATTTAGCAGTCACTGCCATACCGATATCTATGGAAAAATGACCAGAGCTGTCTGGAATATCAATAAGAAACTCCACAATAGGTGGTTACCTGTCAACAAATACTGAAGTATCTACATAATCACAATTCTACCACGTTTGAAAGGATATACGATCTCTCTAAATGACGCGATCATGCCCTTAGCAGCTATTAGCATAAAGTAATGGTCAGTCACAGTGGAAAATCTCCATGATTCAGCCTTAGTATATGCAGCACAGTGTTATGTGTCACATGAGCAAAGACTGGCTAGATTTCCACTAATCAGTTCTGAGAGTGCCAAAGGCTCACTGATTGTTCCATCAACTCAGGTTTATTCCAAGTATAGCTCATCAGATTAAAAGTCTGACAGACGCTGAAGTACCTTACAGTGTTACACAGCTGATGAGCACAGTGTCACAACAGCAAACTGAAATGAGGCAGAATCTTTCTTTCAAAATACATTCTACTAAGTATTAAGCTTTCTCCTTCAGAATATACTTCAAAAATTAACTGTATCATGCCAAAATTCTTTAATACTCAGATCCCACTACTTAACTGCAGACTCCAAAATACTCTACTTTCACTGTGTGTCTGCAGTGATGCTTCTACACACATTGGAGTAAGATGAAAAATGTGGCCTTTTGTATTCTTAATGGATCAGAACCAATACAAGGACACAAGATAGTTGATCTGAGAAAGCAACAGGCACATAGACATTAATTGAACAACGTACCTGATATATGAGGTAATCCCCACAGTCAATGTTTCACATGCATCAGTATGTTGCTTTGATATCAGTGCTCTAAAGAAATATTTCACCCTTCCTCTGCAGCCTCGTAAGTAGTTAATAATCTTAATCTCATGTAGTATATTTTTAAATACTGTAAAACATTTTGTTCTATCTACTATACACATTCAGTCTAACCAGGAGTGACACACAGAGGCATATATCCTCACATTTCTCCTGAGAATTTCATTTCTACTAACAGACAGATCACTTTGGATCACAGGAGCTTAAAGCCTTCAAAACATTTTGCAGTACTGTAGGAGCCTTCCACTGCAGTGGCACTTACAAGAAGCAAAGAAATTTGTAGGTAATTCGGTTACTTATTTTATCCTGTGATGCTTCAACCTTTTTGACTTTATTCTGGTGCTTGATACAGTTACATTGTTTATTTAAATTACTGTATTAACTGCACCAGTATGAGATAAACAGCACCTATAACACTTCTAGCACTTACAAAAACTTCTCATAGTTCAGATGCAAGTGTACCGTAACAGTCACCTGACTGTTACTTTATGCTTTACATTGCAACTTCTTGCCTTACCTCCTGTCTTTCGTCTGTCTTAGTCCTCAAATTCTTTAGGTCTGGGAATTGATCTATTTATTACACGTTTGTGGAGCTCCTGGCACTTTTAGGCTTTGTTCCCTACCTGTGCCTTAAAGTACATACACAGTAACAAAAAAGGTTCTCTACTGGAATTCCCTAGGGAACCAACAATGCCTCAGTGCTCATTTCTTTCTAGTTCTCTGACCAAAGCAATGCAAATTCATACACTCCACTCACAGCTAACTACTGCATCTAAGAAAGGACAGTTCAGCACAGCTTGACCCATGCAGCCAAATCTAGTAAGTAGAATTTAACCATACTTAAAAAAACCCACTTTACAATCTATACTTTGTAGGATTCAGGGAGTATATGCTGATTTACACAGAGTAACAACTGATCTCTCTGGTAGAACCAACAGGTATTGTACTTTATTCTGATCTTTTTCAAACAGACTCTAACCATAAATGCACAAAAATACATGCATTTTCATATCATTAAGGTACAACATTAAGCTGAAAGTGGGGGAGAAGAAGCCCTTTTTATGTGAAGGGCTTCAGTTCTGGACACAAAAGCACTAACACCACTTTTATGGATTACATCACGTTGATAGTAACTAATCAAAAGCTATCTATGTGCAGATTTAAGTAGCCATATATTCCTAAAGATACTGGATGATTTCATAAGAGGCTGTCACTTTCTGAACCCTCTGATGACATTTACATGCACCGGAGGAAGCTGATGCCATTTTGGAATCACAGTGGGATAAGCAGGAGTCCAGCATGGATTACTAGAGCCTTCACTAGCGTGATAGTTAAGTACGTGCTTAAAGGTTTAATTATTCTCACTGAAGAAACAGACAACTCACATGCTTAAGTACCTCACTGAAATATAGCTGTAATTATGGTCTATTCTTCCTGCCAGTATCTTTCAATATTACTAAGTAAAGATTCTCCAAAGCGTGTGGACATTTCCGGAGTAAGACAGAATAGTGGCTGAAAGAAGGGAGCCTCAATAGTAAAGTTATTGCATAGTTTCTCAGCAGCATCTGAGTTAGTACTCGCATGCTGCTCTATCCCATACATGAGATATCCCTAAGTATTCAGATAGCCAATGCAGTGATGCTTCTAAAATACAGTAGCATGCACTATTTGACTAAACATTATGCCCAAGAGCCTTTGAAGCAATAGAAAGCCAAAGTAACTTAGGCATTAAATAGGCATTAAAACTGATTCTGAAGTCCCCCTTCCTGAAATCTTCTACACTGAACAAAGAAATTGAATAAAATCTTCTTCCTAGTAAATAATTCATGATAAACACTATCTTTGGAATTTGAACACATAATTAAACACTGCCATCATTAAACATTTATAAAGTTTGAAAAGTATGGTACACTTGAAAATACCAAATTTGTTAGTTACAGAGAAATGTGACTTGCCCTGATTATTCACTGAACCCCTGACATGCTACAACACACAGCACTGATGTCGGAACTTGGAACTGGAACTACTGCATTCAATGTTTGTTCATAACAGAATGTTAAAGACTATAAAGGAAGTTTTGGGTTTTCGGGGGTTTGTTTTCTTTAAAGAATCTGAAGTTCTACAGTGAAGGCACTAACTGAGGGGGAAGGAGAACTGCTTGGAAGGAGCTAGATGAGTTCTGACCTGAAAAATTCACAGATGTAGATAAATATTTCAGTTATGTATTTATTGGTCAAACTTACAACCTTATAACACCACTGAGAAAGGCAAGGAATGATTTGGCAGGATAAATACAAGTCCTTAATGGCACATCTTTACTTTTCAAACTAATATCCCATCATAAACATTACTAACTGATTCCTTTAGAAGAAAGACAAAATACTGGTGACGGTCACAATTTGAACACAGATTCTCTTCACAGAAGAAAACCTTTCAAAATACTTCTGTTTTGAAAATTGTTGTGGGTTTCTTTTTTCCTACCCCTGCCAAGCTTCCTGAAAAGGATTTTTCCTTGGTATTAGGTTTACTTGGTCTACTAAAATATCATTTTTCATTTTTAAATGCCACATAGCTTTTTAAAAATAGACAGTTTTCCAGATATCAAAGTATTTTAATATAAAATCTGAAAACCTGTTTTTGAAATATCTAAAATGAAAAAACCCGTAATATATTTTTTACCAATGCTTTTGTTTTCTGGTAGGTTCTCACTAAGAAATAAGACATATACTGATATCAAAGTATGTTTTCATTAAGGCTGGTCCCTTTATATACCGGATAGTATGGGAGAATGGTGAAAGAAAATCACCCTCTCATTCCTATTATAATGTGGCTCAGCGGTAAACACATAAAGTATATGAAGTGGTAAACACATAAAGTATATGAATTATATGCAACACTTTCAGATCCATTCCATTCACTTAAAAACAACTGAAGAAACACTCTTAACATGCAAATTATTTGATATTAAATCAGTAATTAAAATAAATTTAATTTCACTTGGGATTCCTTTTTATCTTAGAGCGAAATAAGTAAATAGATCCTATTTGTTTTCATGTTTATGCTTTCTTTGATCTTCAAAACACAAGGAAATATACTGCATAGTAAAGTAATTTTGTATATTCAATATCATTAATTCCTCCACAAACCATAGTCACCAAATCACAGCCTCATTTTAGGACAGCATATAGCAATGCTCAGAAGGATTACCTCTCTCCCATAGGTTATTCCTGAATGCCCATTTAAAAATGCAAAGGTGCCGGCTATTAATTTATCAAATAAATAGCTAAAACAACATTTGTTATATCCTGCAATATTCCTGAGACTCAATAGCCTTTGGTTTTTAGAAGGCAAGTTTTGTTCTCCATGCAATCACCTACATATGAAAAACGAATGTTCACAGCTGTCAGAACATACCCACAACTGTGTTCAAACAAACAATCTATCAATAAAAACACCTGATACATACTATCAAAGAATATTTACAGCTTCAAATAACTGACCATATAGGATAGCTTTTATTTAGTAACTAACATAAAGATTTGGGTGCCTAGCTTTAAATTTAACTTCACCTTTACTACAGTGTAGTTTGGGGAGGTAATTAACCATAAATTTGTTGAATGCTTAAATTCAAACCACCTTTTTTTTTAGGATTAAGGCTTTCTATGACAAAAGAAACAAACCTGCAGAAACACAGTTTAAAGACAGACCTGCATAATTAAATATGACTGAGAAATTCTACACAGCTCCAGGCTGGATGCCTGACTGGATTTACTCCAAAGAGGCATGACTTTTTGGAGCTCTGAGTATCAGAAAATTTGACAGAGGTCACGGGGGAGCTACAGTCCCCCAAATCCCCATGTTTCTGAACAGGTAAGATGTCTGCAGTAGTTTTGACTATGGACATGATGTCTAGCATTAGCTAGAGTTAGGGGGCTCTAATTCCTGTTTAAAGACATGGAAGTTTGAGGTGGAATCAAGCTGAGGTATTGATCCTTATTATATCGAACAGGCAAAACAAGCATTGTAAGCCCTGATTAGTACCAAAAGCCTCCAAGATGTACTTAGCGCAAAGATACAACTGAAGTCTGGGAAAATTGAAAGGCAAAAGTAAAACAAGACATGAAACCAGATTAACTAAGCAAGCAGGAAGTAGAAAGTAGAAAGCAAAGAAGGAAGGGCCAAAGGGAAGAAAATGTGAAATTTCATAAAGAGCATTACACTGTAATATGAGAGAAGAAAACTATACTTACGGAGTAGGCAAAATTCAGAAGTCTCAAAGAGAGTACTAGAAAATATAATGCAAAATGGCATAGGACAATTTTTAAAGAAAATTTCTTCAGTAACTGGGAACACAACTTATGGTCCTTCAAACACATATCACAATTGTAATTGGTATTCAGAGAAGATCAGGAAAAAAAATAACACTAATCAACTTTCTTCGTGACATCAAAACCTGGTAAAGAAAGGAAAGTGATCAAAAGCACACTCCACCTACCAGCCGACCAGATAATACAGCGCGAGGTGCTTACAGGAAAGAAAGCACCTGAGCGAGGGGGGCCAGGTCACACTAACCCCACGCAGAACACCTCCATGGTGAACTGCATGCACAACAGTCCCCAGCATGATCATAAGCACAGATGTCTTCTTAAGGGGCTGACCTGCTGCACTGACTTTCAACCTACAGCTATAGGGAGGAAAATTTCAATCCCGATCTTAAACAATACAAAAACATCAGTAGGTAAAAGAGCAATTTGAGGTAATGAAACTACACTTGCTGATTAAAAAGTGCCTAGATTATATTCTGTTCCTCAAATCTGTGCATAAAAACAGGTGCTGTATCACACTTCTGTATGGACAGCTAAAATATCAAGAACAAGTCAGTACAAGGGCATGGCACCTCTTCAGAGACACACTTGCCTAACAACAATCAAATCTTGCATAGAATACAGAAGAACATTGAAAAGAACTTTTCTTACACCCAAAGTGCAAGACCTAACTTACAGAGGAAAGAATGGGAACAGTGTTAGTTCCAGCCACATGCGGACAGTAGGAATCATTTGACCAATATTGTATAAGTGTTCAAAAGACTGAATACTAGACTGCGTTTAGACCAGCTGAAAACTTCAACTGAAATCTTGAGAGAAAAAAATAATAAAAAAAAAGATCATAGAGTTTTATTCCAAAAGGAAGGAAAACTACAAAACCTCAAACATTTTCTGGTTTCAAAAAGCCAGAGGTTATGCTAATGAATGTATAGGATGGGAGACAGGTAATGCACTTTGCGTTTAATCATTCACTTAAAAGCTGTGAGTAGATGGTATATGAACAAGTCAAGTTTCTAATTCAAGAACCCCTACACTAGAGCATTAAGATTCATGACACAAGTTCCTTCATACTTCAGGTTTTCTCATATTCCAGGAACCAAAATAGTTTTCAGTGTGCAAATTACAATAATGTATTATATGATCACATCTATCCCCATATAGCTTTCCAATGAAAATACATTCTACCAAAAATATCCGTCCGTTACAGCTCAAGCTAGAGGAACTCAGTCCTTTAGCTCCTAATACGGCATCCTTTGGTTTTAAATCTGCAGGTCTGCAGTACAAACTCTGATGTCTGTCACACATATTACTAAATAAAATACTGATACAACTATTAGAACAGCTCAACATCTGAACTTATGCATATATGCTGGCAGGACTGTGACTTTCAATTCTACGTAACTGGAAGTTCTTGGGAAACACAGCAAAAGGAAATGTATCTCCTTGAGACAAGAGATTGCCAGTCCCGAAGTAAAGAATTAATGTTATTTGTCAATAATAAAAAGAATAGAAAACTATCACAGAATATATTTCAGTATTTATTACTATACCTTAAGATGCCCCATAGAAGTCACTGATGAATTTGATATTGGCTCCAGCACATCAGAATCCAACACAAGACATTTTCATTTAATAAATTCTAACCAAGTACAAGATGAAAGTGCTGTCTACATTCCTGGAATGCCTAATATTGTGTTCACCACAACAGCCTACCTGACAGTCAGGATGAAAACCAAGATAACCCTAAGGAAGAACTAGTCATTAACATTCTAGAAGACACAACTGCTACTGAAGGATGCTCTACTGAAGGATGCACTTGACTAGATAGTTTAGAAAAGCACTGAATTTTAGAGAACCATCTCACAGGAGGTGGAGCAAGGGGCCAGAATATGGCACCATATGCATTCCTATCAAAAGAGGTGAACAACTAAGGTACCCACAGGCCAACAGTTTTTCAGAGAGTGACAAGATAAAGCTTTTCAAAAGGGCAAGGAGAAAAAAAAGGTTTAAGACTGTAACTCTCCAAGTAACAATATAGTTCTTCATAACCCAACAGACATGTTAAATAAGCGTCTGTCCTTCTGGAGAGGACTGTACAGTCAATAACTATTTAAATTCAAGGTGATGGTACTATAACTGTAGGATTACTGATTGTCCTTCCTCTCATTTCTTAATATGGCTCATCTTCTACCATAAATCGCTTAGGTGACATATAGATAGTAAGTCTTCACACTGTCTGCCATGGACCTCTAAAGATTGTTGCTTCACTACCTGCAAGAACAACTGTGTTCTCCACAGCAAGACTCAAAGTGAGTAGATCAAACTTATGTTAATACACATGCGCAACCCCCTCATCATCACCACCACTCTCTAAATGCATATGTATAACATACATATGGGACAGGACAAAATGAGGGACAGGAAGAGGAGGAAAGGCAAGACATGACATGACATGATATATCTATCAGAAATGCCACTACAGCAAATTATTCCATTCTGAGTGCTAATTTACCTGGTACGTTTTAAGGGTAACTGCAGTACACACAAAAATACACTTTTGGTAATAAACCCTTAGCAGCTCTAAATAACCAAAACATTACAATAAATGAGCATGGTGAATAGTCATATATCCATTTCTCACAGATTTCAATGGGAATCAATGTACCATATCTGATAAATTATACTGCGCAGCTGATAAAACACATACAACATTACATGAATAATAATGGGTATGTCTCTTTTTAACTCATAATTCTATAAATAGTACTTTGTATTTTATATTGATTTTAGGGCACATGTAGTACATTATGTCCCATTAGAATCAATGAGGAGTGAAAATATAATTACTGAAAATAATTTGGATTAAGACAAATATGATTGACCTTTTAGCTTTTTTCCATGTTTTCAACAAAACAGCCTGAGAAACAAATTTAAGATGACATCTAAATTTAAGAGTAGCACAAAGGAGTAAGAGACTTGTGACATCCAGAAGCATGGGATGAACCTACAGTAAAATTGCTCAGGTGAATAACAAATACATGAACAGTTGATCTGACATTTATTTTCTTACCACTTACTTCTTGTCTGTCCCCTATCAAGCTTAATTTTTTATCTAAATCAAACACTGAAATCATCAGCACTTTTCTTTCAAAAACTGGAATTTAGATTCTATAGCATATGCTTAATCTTCTGGAAAACAGCATTAACACAAGCACAGGCAATTATATCAGAATATCAAATAAATGGATTTAACAGTTTTGCAAAAAACATATAGATGAACTCATCAGTCAAATTTAAGTGCTTGAATAAAATAATAATGCTACTTATTAAACATGTCAATGAAGAGCTGAGAGATTTGGTAGTTGCCAAGAGTTAGCAACACACACACCTGAGAATAATCATAAACACTGCTGCTAAAAACAAAAATGGAGTTGCCAATTACTCTCACTGACGGTGGGAAGATAAACAGCATAAAGAATATTGACAGACAGGCAAATTAAAAATAGTAAAAAATATCAACATGCCAATTTGTAGTTCTATCACAAACATACTCATGCAAAATACTAAGTTTTCTCATGCAAGACACAGGCAAATTAACTTCAGGATCAAAGACTCTTCCATTGTCTTCCAGAACATTAATACTGAACTAGCGTAAGTATATTGTTACCTCAAAAGAAACATTTTCCTTCCAATTTCTACAAACTTAATCATGTCTCTTCTACTTCTTGCTTTTTTAAAGCACCCAAGTGCTATGAGGTGGTTCTTTCGAACTAATGAGATTAGAGACTTACATTATCACTATCTACCAGTAAAAGGGAAAATGTGCCTCACTGGACTTTAGAGCAAAGGCTTTCAGTATTATATATCTTAATGGTATATTTCATTTGAATGCATAGCAACAGACTGCACTGAGATGCAATGAGATGAGGAAATAACACACAGGAAGAAGAACTTAAAAAAAAAAAAAAGTCACGCTGAGATGATATATGAAGTACAATTGGCATTTTTGAGACTACTGTTCTTCCAATACAGGATTCAACCTTTACTGAAAGAAGACCAAGGAGATAGTTTCTTTGACTTGAGAACAAATGTTTCACTATGTTCCACTTTAGCACTGGAATCTCAAAATAATTTGAGGTAAACACAGCTACGATATAACCAAAAGCTAATTTATATTGTCGTCATTTGGCTTCAAAGGACAAACCTTTTCTTTTTTTAAACCAAATCCTCCAATTCACTACCCAAATCACAAATTCACTACCGGTTAATTACATATCCCATCTGCACCCCATCCCATATCCCAACACTACACATCCCACCCACATCCTCACTTTTACTGCAAATAAGAAGATGAACCATTCTGAAACGCAAATCTGAACCAGCACAACTGAGCCATTTAAAAAGCTGGAATAATCTTTCAAAAAGCTTTATCAGTGAGAGAATACTGAATCTGGTGTCCCCTTCCTCGTATCTTCAAAACTGGTGATTTCACGTACACCACTGGATTAAATGTCAAAGCAGCAAGGAATACCTGCTACTTTTCCAATTAGATATGCTGCACAGGGTAAAATGAAAAGTAACACACAAAAAGAACATGACAATTGCATGCAAAATACAGACACTTGATTGTGATGCTGTCTGTACAGTTTTCCAAGGATGAGGATGTTTCACCTGGATTCCGCACTTAACACTTGAGTTACGTAACTCTGCAGGACAAATGCTTAACACAAAAGTGAAAACATCTAATTTTGCTCTGTACCCCATTTCATGGCTGCAAGTCAGCCCCCTTAAACAAATAAGAATTTGCTGCCTTTCATCAAACAACCACAGCAGACATGCAGCAGGTCCAGCAAGTGTGGGTACAGATGTGAACTGGATAAATCTCATTGCAGCCAGCCAGGCCGTACCTCTCCATCAGCTGTCACGATCCTCCTGGTCAGCCACTGGCCGAAAAACAGAGAATCCCCAAGCAAACAACACAGGCTGCCTTTCAGTCTAAGCAGCAGCCCTGTGGATCACTTTGAAGCCATAGGCTGCCTAGTTTATAATGAAATCATCGCTTTGAATTTCATCTTTCATCTTTAAAATGAGAGTCATAACACTGATCCATTCTTTACCCTGAGGACTCAAAGCACTTTAGGAAGAGCTATGCAAGCGCCAGGTATATCATGTTAAAATAACAATCAATAGAATGGGACCATCTCCTTGCACTGTGTTTGAAAGCACCTGGCACCTCAGAGCCTGCTCCGCAAGAAGGCTTAAAGGGATAATGTTAACATAAATAAACACCTTATTCTGTAACTGTGTCCTGTTTGCACTGACCTCTGAGCCAATTAGTCCATTGCCAGGAACAACAGCTAGGTCTGTCTGGAGCAGTCTACTTCTTGTATAGCCTTGAATAAACAACTTCTCACATACTGTCATACTATTTTCATTTCTGTATTAAGAAAGCAAATGAACTGCCAAATATCGCTCGCTAAAGCCAAATTATAATTTGCCTTCTTTAAATGCTGCTTTCACTACAAAGCATGAGGTAAGCACCATTTCATGGGAGGTGCGTTTTGTAGAAAACATCACTCCTAGAATACATCCGCAGTGAGTGTTTAGAGAAATGTTTGAACAATTCGCTTAACACAGGAAAATGCACTCCTTGGGGTTCTTGAATTTGTGGTCAGATGAGGGTGCTAAGAGCATTTGTTCTGTGTCTTCACTGTTTCTCAACGGCCTCTGTAGGAGTAAAAGTTGAGTATTTAAAAGTGGGAGCTAGAGCAAAGGTTAGGAGACAGAGAGCTTTCAGCACCACTGTTTCAGCCCTCACCCAAAATATACTGCAAATGCCTTCTACAAAGTTATCAACCATATGCCTTACTGATGGAAAGACTGTAACATCTCAGGATGTGGACCCTTGATTTTCTTGGGAGGGGGCACCCTCTCTGAAACCTGAGGCACATCCAGACACAGATTCATCTTGAAATGCTGGGGTTTTAATATCCAAAGATTTTAAACTAAGACTAGTTAGCCTGGTTTTATCTTACTCTTTTTTTCCCCCCATATTTTTAAAATATTCTATGTTCAAGTGGGCAGACACTGTGAGGTGTCCAAAAAAGGCTTCATATCAACCTTTCCCTTAGCCATTAGTATAGACCACAGCAAATGGTACAGAATTGAACTATTCTGTTTACCATAACAAAGGATAATACCAAAAGGAGAGAATAAATTTAGAGATAGCATAGAGCTGCTCTAACTCTCACCAGCAGCCAAGAGTGACACAGTCCAGTTACAGAAACATTTTGCTGTTTGAATTTCTCTTTCAGTTTCAACTACAGGACTAAACCAGAAGTCAGTTGCAGTGCAGTAATATTTACGAACAAGATTTATATTTAAAATAGTAAATCTCTCAAAAAAGCACACAAAACTATAATAAGGCATTGTATTTTTGCATTCATAAAGGGTTTCTGTACCTGTATCTCCAGTTCCAAGTCGTGTGACACATCCTTCAATCTCATCAGACAAATGGTTTGTTTGTTTGTTTTCCTAGCCTTTTTAGTACATGCAAGTGCTCTTCTCCGTTTCCTCAGATTTAAAATAACATATTTAAAAAGCATTCAGGACTCACATTAACATCTAACCAGCAGCAAAAACTGTCACTTCTATTTTATCCCTCTTAGCTCCCTGATTACGAAGTTCTATTAACTGAAAGACAGCACCAGTTCACAAAGATAATCAAGAATAAAGGTCAGTGGTTTATGAAAGGATGTTCTGGCCTTTCAGGGCACCGCTGGGACTTGAGCTCAGTGCTAGCTTCAAGAATGAAAAGACAGAGATTCAGTGTCCCTCAATAGCATAATCCCGGCACCACTCATAAAACCATACAGATTTCCTCAGACCTGAGGATGACCACTGAAAGATCAACCCTCAAATGGGAATTCCTTAAAAATGGTCATTGCATAGACACAATCAGAATAACATGTGACAATAAGCATTGCCAAAGTCTTTACTTTTTTTAAAACCTTGACCTGTTGACAGAAAAACAAGCATCACTTTTTATCACTGTCACCCTTTAACACAGAGAACCCTAAAAAAATGTTTTAAAATAATATAATTATTTTCCCAGTCCAAATTCTGTATTAACACTATGGCTCCGTGTTCTTCTGCAGTATTCTAAGTTCTCATGCTCCTTTAACAATGAGACTCGTATACAAAGACTTTTAGAAACATTCAGTGTAGAAAGTATTTGAGACCTAACAATTATTAGCCTTAGACTGCAGCCTCCCACTCTTTTCTGTAATATGTATGAATCTGACAGAGAGGGCCTGACCCTGCACGCTACTTGCCCTTTCTGCCTTCAAATTTTATTGATCTATAGATTTCTACACTTCAAAGCAGAACCAGGAAATAGTCTACGCGCCAACATAAGAGAGGTACTCTATTAGGTGATCAGCAGCTGATGCTTAACGTCTCGCAGGCCTGCACCCGCAGCACTGGCAGCCTCTGCTAATAACAATTGATTGGGCTGCAGACCTGGGTACTAATCCTGCTTCCGCTGATTTCCAGGGGAGAATTCCACAGAGTTTTAGCAGAAGCAAGATTGGGCTCTTTGAATAACGATATTTCACTCATAGCGTTTCCTGACCTCTTCCTAGCTCTGCCAAGCAGCATGTGGGAACGGCCCTAGTCACCCAACGCTATGCTTTTGTTCTCCCAAGAAATACAAACAGAGAGAAAGTTACAAGAATGTCTGCCAATATAAGACCCTTAGGAGATGCACATCAAGAAGTGATGGATTCTAATAAAGAAAAAAAAAAAAAAGAAAAGTTGTTTGAGGCTGCCTTCCCTGACAGAGTCTCAACACCACTTGATGGATTATTTGTCAGGGTTCACCATTAGTGAGTCATGCAGCTTAGGCTACAGCACTGTGGCAGGAATATGTGTATTTCAGTACCTGATCGGAATGGTCTGGGTTGTACACCTTCACTCTGAAGGCTGTGCAGTGCAGCACAGCTTTTATTGCAGTTTTATTATCCATGATAACAGGATTCATTACATGCAGTTCTCTTCTCCAACTTTCCTAATTTAAATGAGAACAGAATTGTCTTATCTTTATTTTTACCCTTTGAAAGGGAAGAGAATACTATTTACTCCTAATCCATAGAAAGCCAAGAAAACTGAGGTCATTCAGACTTCAGCTGCATGACGTTAGGCTTGAAAGAAGACCTTCATGGATACTCCATAAAACCTGTATTTCCATACCCAGTTGCTCAGCTCACTACTGCTATACAGAAAATTATTGAAACCTTTTGTATCTCTATTCTTGTATTTTTAATTTTTGTACTTGCTCTTTAGACTTTGCAAATTTTAGGAAAAAAAACCTGAGGGCTATCTAAACACGAAGCATACAGTGGATGCCCTTACAGCCTACAGAATTTCAGGAAACTGACCTTTTTCATCTACTAGATAAAATACTGCCTCACCACAAGTGATTTTGCCACAACTCAATGTCCAAGGAACCTCTGGATCAGCATTCACAGAGAGGTTAAGGACTGAGCCAACAGTCTAAAGACTACTTCCACCTTTGCACTTAAAAATGACCTTTCCAGGTATATGGCAAGATTGCTCCTGCTCTTCCAAAACTGTTCTTGTTTCACAGAATTGTCATAGATTTCATACTCCAAAACTATCAGTACGGTACTTTATACAACCACAAAATTTATATTCAAATATGTTTTAAATCATCCTATTTGTTGGTCTTCTTCTGCACTCCAGCAAGGATTTTATTTTTCTTTACACTAAAATATGATGGGATTACTTGAGTATGCAAAGAGAAATTTGAGATTTGCTATCATGATTCTTCTCCCCATCAACGAAATTCACATATTTGATTTTTAAACAGAATACATTTTTAATATGCCATATAATAGATACCAAATGCACAATATAAACCAAATATTTTAAAGCATAATAGATTAATGAATTTCTGTAACAAGTCAGTGCCAGTGTGAGGAATAGGCTGTTTTCCTAAGGACCTGAGGGTGCCTATTTAACGTTGTTCAGTGCCTGTATTTGCACGCCCCATTAAAGTTTATTAGAGCCCCAAATACCGTGCAGCCCTGCTGCGCACATCAAATACCACACTTAAAGAGTTAACCTGCCCTAAGTCAACAGAGGTGTTGCAAAATGCGTGTGGTTCAACATGCTCTGAATAGCAGGTAATTTATGTAAGCGCCTGCGTACTGATTTAGAGTGAGATCTCAGTGTCTCACACACAGTCAATGACATTTTGACAAAACCTGAAAGCCAAAACCAGAAGTGGGGTCCTCAAAAGCCTTGTTCAGCCACCGCCTAAATCTGCACTTAAGGACTCTTTCTGTGTGTCTGACTATGACCTGACAGGGGCTAAATCTGGCAGCTTCGCAGGACATCTAACATTGCCACACATGATGAAGTTAAGGCAGTTACACAGTTCAGTAAAACAGATTGGAATGCTCTTTGGAAAGTTACACGGTAATGCTGTAATCCCCAATTTATGTGCTTCCCAAAATCTGTGCTTTAATAGCTTCTGGAGCAGAAACTTAAATGCTTTACACACCATTTCCATTTAAGATCCTCAACTCAAGACCACAAATTGCGTCCTTTGTTGTTATCTTTTATCTGGGCTATACCATCCTCCACCATGATCCTGTCCAAGAAGGAGGGCCAGACTGAAAGTACACTTAAGTATTTTTCTGTTGGGTTGCTCTACACAGAATAGGTACCTGGAATCCATTTCAGATGCAAAACTCTCCCAATCCATTGTATATAGCTTCAGCGTTACATAGAACAAGGTCTGAAATTTCACTTCCAAGCCATGCACAAATTCAGGTATCTCAAGCGATTGCTGGTGCACCTATCCTGAGGTTGAGGCCCCTCATTTTTTAATACTTCAGCACTTTTCAAACTCCTACCTGGAATTCCTTCCTGGTCAAAATTATGGTTTGAGCTTTTTTGTTTCATTATCACCCTATGTCATAAGGAATTAATACTTCTGTACTTTAAGGCAGGAGTCTCCATTTAATGCTTCTATGGCACCACGAAATCCTCAGAAGCAAGGTGATATGTAAGTACAAAGTATTATTATTTAATGAGTTGAGGAAAAGAACCTCTTGTTTCAGAAAACGGGAAGGTTATGTGTGTATAAAATATAAAAACAGCCACTTGAAACTGTATTTGAAGGAGAATGCGAAAGAAAATTGTTACTTGTTGAGGATTTCTTTTCCTATTATTTCAAAAAATGTAGCCTGATTAGAAAAGTACAGTTTAGGCATCTAACACACTCAAAAGCTTCTTTGTAATATATTTTACCTACTGCTTCAACATACAACCTGTATTACTTCATTGGGTTATTATGCTACCACTTTGAATGAATATTTGCACAAATTGCACTAGCTGGCTATTATCAGATAATTATTAAAAAAATACTCCTCACAAGTTTTAGCTAGGACACCATTAATTAAATGGTACTGTCATCCACTGTGAAATGTAAACCTTTGCTACCTATAGCACTATACTATGGTTTCTTACTACCAGTTTTATATCCTGTTGGGGCTAAAATATTAGCTTTAATCTTTCACAATTAATTTAACTTTGCCTCCCAGCTTCACCATTCTTTTCATACAGTTTTGTTTCAAGTCTTGCCTTGCCTAAATATGCTGCAACTACAGCACATTTCTTCTTTTCTGACTTAATGTTGTAATTTGAAAGGAAAATGTAAGAGTAATTACTGATGTAATAAAACATTAACATACTGTAGACAACTCTATGGAATTTTAATTAGGAAATGTAGGTTCACAAAATTTCCCGTCCTCCTTTCAATGAGTTGTCACCCACTGCACATCTTATTTTCATGAATTTAGTATTTTGAACACTTTCTGTCAACTTTGTCTTCGTATTTCACAAGCATAAACATAAAGCAAATTATGATGCTGCTAAATAAGAGCTTGAAATGCAATCTTCTTATAGAAATATATATGTCTAACACAGCTTCTATTTTTATTGATTGTTCTGTGCAAAAATATGAAGGCATAAATACTAGGAGAGTTGATTTGTTTTAATTTCTTTGCACTCAGACATGGCCTCAGTCTAAAGAAGGACCTAACCAGACCCTGACAGTTAAAGATTAACAGTCCTGCCATACCAACAGGCTTGACAAAGGAGCTTAACTTAATCCTTAAGGCAGTATAAGATGTCTTATGTGTATTACTGCATAGGAGCACAACTTTAATAAACAGAGTGTAATGTAATTTTCAGTAGCTCTACTGATGTAAAGTATGGGATATGAAACAAAAAAAAATTGACAGATCTATTTGTTTTCCAAGGGAAACAAAAAGGAACTAGAAGACTTCCTATTTTTTTTAAGATTACTTTTATTTTGAATTTCTAAGTTTCAGTGCTTTGCACAGACTGGTATACAAAAAAGCAATTCCAATTAAAAATAAGACAAGCAGATGGAACCTCATCATCCACAATCAAGAGGCGATGGGACTACAATTTCAGCTAAACTGGTTTACGCACTGCTCTGTCATAGCTGGTTTTGCCTCTGGTCCCAGTCACAAGGTTTTCATGCACTTCCTGTGAGCAACGCACTCAATTTCAAAAAGTCTTGAGAACTTAAATAACCGTTGGTCCTTGGACTTACTATGACATGGCTAAGATCACCTCTTGCACCTTCAAGTGGAATTAATCTTCTTTTTTTATTTGCTATAGACCGTGAAAATTAACCATCATACTTGAAAGTTCAAATGTTAGGACACTAATTGTCATGTTAAAATCATTTTTTTCACATTATGCACTGCAAATAGGATGTCATCTTCCTAACACACTGAAAAATATCCCTAGGAAGTGGCATAATTATAAAAAATCATTTCTGAGAAACTTTAATAAAGCTGATGCATTTTATCATCAATCAATTTATTCTATATGTGTCTGAGAGCACTGATGTAAGCATAATGGCTCTGTTTTTAGCATAAACTCTATTTCTAAGGTGCTCCTCATGCAGCCGTTTCACTGTATTCCATATCAACATGAAACCTCAAAGACAGGTTTTCAGGTCCTGTGAACTGTCTCTGATCTAGATTTGATCTGAAGATATGTGCTATTACAGGTTATATGTATGTGTATGTATAGGATATGTTGCTATTTCATCTTGACAGCACTGAGAGCTCTTACAGAAAGGCTGAGTGCCAGCTGCACCTTCTACTAATGCCGGGGATGCTGCACATTCAGCGTCTTTCATGAGAGCAGAAACATGATCCCTACACTTACAGGTGGGTAACAAGCTGTGTGAAGTTTCAAATCAGCACAGCTGGGAGTGAAAGGTGATTCTAAAGCCTCATTTCACTTTCCAGGCCAAAATGTCCACAGACATAATTAAAGATACCCTGAAAGCTGTTCTGTATTGCACAAATTGCTGCAGATCAAAAGGGATCACTGTGCTGGAAGAAATCAGAAACATTAATACCAGAGATACCCTCCTGGCCCTGATATCCCTCCTCCACATCTACCAGCTGCACAAAGTACCTCATTTATGCCCTTAAACCATCAGGGATACACCAACACTACCCCTGAGAAAGAATATTCAGCATATCTATAACAAGGTTCATTGCTTCTTTGTGCTGCTACCAAGACATAAAGCAGATACAGGGAAAGTGAAGAATTTAGTTCTAGTTTTGATTTTAATTATAAAAAAACAGAGCTTTTGGCTATTCATAAAAATTAAAAGATATATTAAAATTAAATCAATTAATATGATTATTACATACAGAAAGAGTAACATTAAGGCTCAGAAGTTGCACGTTAGTGAAGATATTACTACATATCCTGTCAGCAAAAATTCTTCATTGACCGAAATTAAGATACAGTCGTCAACATTTCCAAAGAAATATCCATAGTAAGAACACCAGAAAACACAAATGAAAACATAAACAGTACAAATGAAATACCCTATTTATACAGAAATAGCCATGTTAGAAACAAAAAAACCTCTTAGCTTCATTCTCAAACATGATTTTCTAAAGCAAAACAATTAAAATCTTTTCTTTGATAAGTATGTGGCCAGTGAAAAAAGCAGATTTTGTCACAAATGATGACTTAGATGCTCTGTGAGCTTAATTTAGGGTCTCATTTCAAACTTTGAAAACCTGATCCACAACATCATCTATCATATTAGACTGCTGTACAAAAGATAAATGCAGAAAAATAGTCTTTTTGTTAAGTGTACTAAACATGTGGCAATCTAATGACCAAAATTTAAGTAACAAGAGTACCGTGAGGTATGTAAGTAAGACTTCTGACTGAATAATGAGAAGTGTGCGATTGTACAATAAAGCCGTAGGTTGTACTTATAGTCTCCAGTCATATTAGGTAGGAAATTCTTGGTGGTGCAGCAGAGGACTGAAAATGCTCCTCTGGAGCAGGGTTGGAAAACCATTATGATATGGACTAGCAGATTTTTGCAGGGAGATGCAAGCAAATACTGACCATGTTCCATACAACCAACCACAAGCAAGCTCTGCCCATGCATCGAGATTGTAGGACGCAGGGAAGCTCTATGGTGTAAGCTACATAACCACACTCAATATGCTGCTGAGCCCAAGATAGTAAACCCCGCTTCTCAGTCAATCTTATTAATTCTGGCTTAGCAACATGCTAACTGCAGCTACTCAGCTGCCAGAGCAGAGCCGGTGCGTCTCCAACCAGTTCCAAGGGAGGGCAGAGTATGCTCTCGTCTGCTGGCAAAATCCCATATAGACATATGCTTAGACATCATGTCAGCTGGCACTTGGCAAGAGGGGGAAACCCTTACTGAAGTGCTGGTTATTATGTATAGTCCCATTCACGTCCGAGGTAGTTCTCATGGATAATGTGAGCAATATTATAACAAACTGTCTCAGCCTTTGTAAGGCTCATGAATCACTATTAAAAACAGAAAGAAATCCAGAGCGGTGTTACAAAGAGAATACATAAGCAGATGAACGAACGGCAATAGCAATGACTTTGCCGTAAGTTTTTAATTTGTAAAATGTATTTTGGATAGTCATCAAAAATACCAATAATGAGCATTTTCTGGAATATAAATGATAAGAAAGAAATCATCTAAATAAAACACAAAGTGTTTTAAAAAAGAGTTCACCTACAATTGTGCAGGCACAGGCAGATAAGCTGAGGAAGGACAGACAGTATGAACCCTGCATCACTCTGGCAGCTGCAGTCAGACCAGTGGCTGTATTTTGAGGTTTTATGTTCCTATTTTAGATGTGCAAAATTATCCCTTTTACAGTAGCATTGGAATAAAATGGATAGCAACCAAATTTAGGAGCACATTTGTCATTATTCTAATCTCCAAGGATGAAGTTTAGCCAAGTGTCTGATGGACTGACCCAAAGATGCCATACTGAAAGCTAGAGCGGAGCAGGAAAGGGACAGCACAGGTTGTACAACAGCACATACTCCCTGTGAGCCTCTGAGCTCTGCACGAAGACTGAGGATAATGTTGGTAGAGTACTGCTTCCATGCATTTGGCCAAAAGCTTTCTCATAAGGGTTATGGCCAACTCCTGGAAATCATAATGTTTTCTAAACATATCTTTGCTGTGGCCAGATGTTCAGTCTGCAAATACAAGGTATATACAGTTTGGATGGCTCAAGTTAAAGAACAGCTAGTATATCAAATGCAGTTTTAGTCCCTGGCACTGCACTTGAGAATTGTCCAGAAAAGTCTGGGGCATGTCTGTACCACCATTCCCTAGGCACCCCACATAGCTCCAGCCCGTCCTTACCCTGTATGCCACAGAAAGCACAGTGCAGAGCCAGCCCAGCTCCCGAAGAAATGTACCTGCCAAAGGTCAGGTTTTACTTGTTCAGATACAGTGTGACTATACTACTTTCAAATTCAAGCTAACAAGCCTGTCTTGAACTACACTACGTAGACTTACTGACCCAGCCTCCACTAGCGTTGGGATCTCTGCATCACACTTTATTAGCCCATAACCATGTGCTACCTTCCTGCCAGGTGCCTCTGTTAGGTGCTTCCTCAGATGCTTGTGTTTCATACAAGTCACAAGGGTGAATTTCATTGAAACAGAACAAAAATCTCTATCCACAGAGAATGCGACGCAGGCAAGAAAGTTTAGAAGGTAATGAGCCTGAATGTAACTCACGTCACTATCTACAACATACAGCCTGGTGTCTCAACTTGGAAGAGCAGGTTTTAACCTCATGCAGGCATACTGGTAAGCAGCTAGTACTTGGTGATGAATGGAGTCTCTAGAAGCCTGTTTCTCAGCAAGCCATTTCTTAAGCATAACAATATTTCTTTAACTTACCTGTGCACAAAGCTTGATACAGATGTACACTTGCACAAACTTGCACTGTTGAATTTTTCTTTTCCTTAGAGATAACACTAGACTGATGCTGTGCTGAGTGTTATTACATCTACTTTTATGACCTACTATAGCTGAGGGAAAGATATATTCTAATTTAATACTGTCCAACAGCACAAATTTTACAGAGTATTTTGTCTCTGCAATATTAACATCATGCCAATACCTGAGGATGCTAATAACATACTAAAATCAAAATATAATATTTGCTAAAGAAAAATACATATTCCTAATGTATTGACTGTTTACTGAGAAACATTCTCCTCCACTTTTCCAGGTTATTTCTTACTAAACCATCCATTCTGTAATGGAAATTTTTCTACAGCTGCAATGAATTCTTAATGTGTTGTATTCGATGACTAAGTACACATTTATATATTCTTGTTCTATGTTACTTACAACAGTCCAGATTATTAAATCTGAATTAAAAAAAAACCTGATCTATGCTGCCTGTACACCATATAAACCCATTACTGTTCCCTTTTCTTGGATAATTAACATTTTGCACTAGTTCACTGTCACTGTGAAAAAATAGTCTAGTATATTTCTCTTACATTGTATGTCTCTGAATGCAGCCCAGGCACTAACAGTTTTAGCAGATTTGCTTAACCTCAGTTCAAATGTGGTATATTCTGTACAGAAAAGTGTACGTGTTTCTCAGCACCCAACTCTGTCTTTCATATAACACCATCAAGGGGCACCTCAGAGCTCCACTTCTCCATTTGTATTTTGCACTTCTGTTGCAAACAGCCTCTCTGAAGGCAGAAGGTTTCAGCTTTGACTTGTGCCCTCCCTTCCTATGTGACTCTTATTCTTAACTGTATTTTGGTATTCTCAGAATTACAATGGAGAACAATTAACAGCAGTTTCTGAACTGAAAATATTTGCTTTTCCAGCTGATAGCAAACTTCAGTAATTAACCTGGTCTTAACACTTGAAGCTTTAACTGTTAGAGCAAAAAAGTGATGACTAATGGAGATTGCTTAGGGATGAGGTGAAACAGTGAGGTGAAACATCATGATGCTTCATCTCACCTTCAAAGTAGCTTTTGTGCTGTCACATCTGCTTATATCAGCACCAAATGACTGCTGATTTGATCATAATTGCCCTAATTAGAAGTTCAATTAATACACTGAGTTCTTCATATCAATGCCACCTCAGCATCAAGGATGTGCATACGGAGCGTTACTGAGCAATACAGGTTAAACTAATGAGGAAGGTCACCGGGAAAAGGAAACTACCTGCAGTCTATTGTTCTGAGGATATCACATAGTTAGGATGACACTCAATATCCACTTATGCCCCAGGACAAGCAGAAAGGGAGAACTTAAGGAACTCTATCGAGAGATATCCATCAGCTGTGAAAAAAAATTACATTTCCTGTCATTGAAAATCTCATTTAGTTCAGACTTGCTTCCACTAAGGATTAAAACCCTTCAAAAGAACACTTTGTCTTCACAGGAAGATGAAAATAGCCTAAAATGCTCACATTGAAAGATTGTGTGCAAAAAGTGCACAATATGGCAACTTCAAATGGTTATCAAATATAATATACTTCAGCACATACCAGAAATATAAATGTGATCATTGAA
>NW_009648332.1:9221254-9227557 GCF_000708025.1 Charadrius vociferus | reverse complement strand
TTGCATGAGAGACAGGCAAATCTCACTAGCAGACAAAGTGTCACCAATTTCCTGCCTGGAAGTATTTTGCATATCCATGGAATGAAGAATTTTGCATGTTCGCAAAAGAAGATAGGGAAGCAGACAAGGGAAACAGACAGCACCCACTTATTAAAAGATGACGCATAGGATATTCATAAAACAGGAAAGAGGATAAAGAGCCATTCTTCACTTTTCATGATTCAGGATAAAGGCTGTAATTCAGAATCAAAAAACAGAAGTGCAAAATAAATAAAACATCTTCATGCTTATGCAGGTTTTCTTCTACGAAGAAAAAAAAGAGAAAAAGAACTTTGTCTTAGTCAGTTCTAAAAACAAGATAACATATTATGACCAATTTCATGGTATTGGATATTGCTGAGAGATGTGACTTTTTTAAAGTGTGAGAAAATCAAAATACAATTTTGCATTAACGGTCTTGACCTGACCATCTACCTACTATTTGTGTTTGTACTGAAATCAATCAAGATTTTGTGATACAGTCTCTGAAATAATCTTTTTGCTTCAGTTTCTATGAAAGAATAAAGCTACATCACAAAATGTCACAAATTACATGGGGCAAGATCTTCCCCTGGTATAAACTCCAATTCTTCCTCTGTTTTCAGCATAATTATAATGACTTACTCTCCTTTATCTTCTCAATAACCAGGAAATGATCAGAACACAGCTAGTTTGTGGTTCGGTAGTCTTTATGCATCGCATTACATAAATGAATGTAGTATCACCATGTATTAGATGCATATCAAACATCTTTCAATTTTCAGGGACATCTGAATATTTAACAGCACCTGTACTCTTTAGACTATTCTTTTAAGCAACAGGTCCTGACATCTGTCTAGAGTCACTACCTCTACTAGTTAGATTTCATCTTTAACAGCACTTATTTTAGAAAGAATTAGGCAAGTGATAACTGCAAAATATTACTTGCTTTTATTATCCTGATAGCTAACATTTGTGTTCTTTCTCAAGCAGACACTGCAGTAATAATTCTATTAAAAAATCATCCAACTACAGAATATGGCCTTTTTCATAAAATAAATGCATAAACTGCACAGCTACCTGATACCTGTATGTAAACATTTGAAAATATTTCAAGATATTTTAAGTAGGAACAGTGCCAGGCTAGGACTACTGGTTCTTTGCAGAGGTACCAAGCAACCTGGAAAACAGCAAAATGTACCATCATTTCCTATCATTGTTGTGTGCTATGTATTGCACACCAGGTATTATTATCTAGCTCACACAGAAGCTGCTAAAAATTTTAGACAAGGGTCATCAAAATGAATGAAACCAGTATTATGATTTGTTAGGCTGAAAAAGCCCACTACTGCAGTAGCTCAAAAGCAAGAAAATATAAAGCACAAGATAGTCATAATTCAAATGTTGGGTAAATCTGGTAAAGCAATTGGTTTTGTGCATGTGGATGTTCAGTTACATTCTCCGACTGTCATGCTCCTAATTTATTTTTTTTTTAATCTCTGTCATTTGTATGAGGGTTTTAACGAACCTACGGTTTATCAGAGTAAAAGGTAACTACAGTACCTCAAGATACAAAAAAAAGCCAAGACACCAACAAAACACTGTTCAAGGGGCTTTTTGGACTCAGCTTGCCTAGATCTCTGACAGATAGAAGTGGCCCCCAACAAGGTTATTCTAGAATAAAGACTCCCCCTTGTGGATCTCTCACATAATAAAAGTTCCATCAAATACTTAATTGCATAATAAAGCCCGTGCTCCTTCCTTTGCAGGTAACAATTTTAGAGGCAAATAGGAAAATGTAATGAAATCATGGTACATGGTTTACTTCAACGCAGTGGACTTGATCCCACCTCAGGCAAGGCAAGCTGTTTTGTTGTAAGATACCTTATGATTCTGTGATAAATTAGTTTAAAAGACACTAAAACCCTCAAAATAATTTAATTCCTTCCCATCTCCACGTAACTTAGTTATGAAGGTTGGCTTAGTGACCTCCCACAAACTATTCAGCCCAAAACCATCAATGGTTTAACTATTCAGCTAAAAATTCAAATTCCGAACTCTTTCTATCTAGTACTCATTAAAAAGAATATAAAACATGGTAAGATTCCTTGCTATTTAAAGTTTACTATCCCAGGAAAAATAGTTTCATCCCAGAACAACCTATTGTGTCTCAGAGATTAAGGAGCTATAGCACTATTTGCAGAATGACTCCTTCTCAAACACTTCATTAACTACACTATTCTCTGATCTGCATTAATTTAAAGGGATCACAAAGATTTCTTTGCATATGATAATTTATATTATCATAAATTAAGAAATCATTGTGATCATTTATCAATTGTTATCAATTATCATGTTGATCTCAATGCTCTCAAGGTATTTAAACATGGTTCTAATAAATCATACATTTTGTCTGCAAGATTGATTTTGATATGTTTTTTTTTATTATTTTATGAGAAACAGAATCCTTGACGGCTTGAAATATCATTCAATTACATACGTGACAAATTCATATTTTATTCGCAGTTCCAACTGTTGAGTCAATACTGGGTAAAAAGCTTTTTAACTATCCAGAGACATGTTCTCACATTCATTTCAGAATAGTAATATAATGGTTAAATATTTATTTCTTGCAAGTTCCAGAATAGTGCTAGGTTTCCTACTTTCATTAACAGTCTCTTATTTGTATGCAGTAATTGCTTTAAAAATATTAGCATTGTAATTTCTTGCTAGCACTATGATAAATCAACAGAAATTCTTATCCCCATGCCTCCCCACGGAAAAGCATAATTCTGCTTCCCTCGACACCAGTGACAAAGCCTCTTTAATTTCAGGATTAGACTCAAAGAATTCATGAAAGATGTTAGTTTGACAGTCTGGGACTCTTGTCCTTTCTAATTGCAGAACAGATGCAATAGCTAAGCAGTGCTACACTCTGCCAATGTGTCTCTATAGGAAGCAACAGCTCCTCAAACTAGAAGGGTAGCTGCTACTTCTCCGCTTCGTTTTGGCCCTTGACCTCTCAACAGCAACTATCAGCAAAGCATGTTTTCTGTTCAAAATTTCAGAGGTTTTAGGATATAAACATCTGGCTATTAGGATCAAAAAAGATATCATTCATTCATTTCAAACATCCATCAACAATGACTGTTGACTGTTGTTGGGCTGGGACGTGCAGAGGCGAAATGCCAAGAACGAATCTCTGAATCCAGTGCATTTCTGAATTTTGTTGTTTTAAGAGTTCAGTGCAACAAAAACAAAGTTTGCACTGCTAAACTACAAAAGGCTGTTAAAGCCAAGAAGGTGGATTCTGATCTGTGCTGCTCGATTCAGGGAAAAAAAGCACTAAGAAACAAAATGTCACAAATCTGACCCAGTGACAAGAGACTTCTGCAAAAAGGTTCTTCAACCCAGTAAAAAGAATATCACATATATTAGCTGTATTCTCAGAGACTGCCTGCTTATCTTGACAGGATGGATGAGGAACTACAGTTCTCACTGAATATAAAATAAAAGGAGAAAAATAATTGGTAATTACAATATTGCAAGCTACATTTTGAAATCATTGGTACTTTACTAAGTACCTTGATTTTCCGGCAAATAGTTTCCATATATGATCACCCAGCACTACTAAAGGAGCTGTATTGCTAGTAGTGATAGACATTTGTAATACATGATATTTCACAATGTGGACAATTGTTAAATTTTACCCCTGAAGAGAAATGTCAATACTACCATATAACACAGCTTCTGTATGTGTCAATACTTATACTGTATTATGGACTAATAATAACTTTAGTACTTATCATATAGCTTTTACATACACGTGCATACTTACTCTCATTAAATGCATCAAAATGGGTACACCACCACAAACATAAGACTAAGTTTTCATATTAAAGCAAACTATGAGATCCAGAAACAAAGTCTTTCTGAAGTTAAGAAGATGTTTCAGCTCCTAGATTTGAATGATCTAGACATTTAGTCTACTGCTAACTCTCCATTCACGCACAAACACATACCATGGATGAATTTTGTTTAATGGCCATCCAGCTTCAAGTCATTCAACCTGACAGATAATCCCAAGATTTTATATGGGAAATTAAGGAAGCTGTATTGTGAAAAATCTACCATCCGTTGTCATTTCACACTGTCACCTCTGTGCCATCAAAATAACATGTATCATTGCTGAAGTCATTCTCACCTTACCTTTCCAAGCCTGTTGTCCTCATACAACAGGTACTTTTCATCTCTTTCCAGATCTCCCTGTCTCTTCAAATATCATGTCCTTTTCACAGCTACAGAATTTTATCTTGCTCTCTTCTTGCAGCTCTCCTAATATTCCTTAAACCTCCCCTATTCCTTCATTTTCCCTCATTTTGGGCTGGGCTTTTATGCTGCTTGCTATTCAAGCTCTCTTCTTTGCAGTCTCCAGTGTCCCACCCCAAAACAATATTCTCTGGAAATTCTTCACCATTTCTCAGGTCTTGCAATCTCTCTCCCTATTCTCATCATCACCGATTCTGCATCCTTCTTTTTCCAAATCATTAATGCCACTGATCTTGTGCGTTCTCCATTTTTTATTCTGCAGGAAACCTATGTATTCTGAGATTGTAAATCCATGGGTCTGTTAAAATACTAAAACAAATACACTATTAAGAGTCAAATCTGAGCCCTTCTCTCCCCCATTATCTCCTCGTGGTAATACAGTGTCCTCGCTGCTCTGTACCCCACAGTGTACACGCACAGCTCTCTGCATGATCTCATGTGCATTAAAATAAGACAAAGCAAGCTGGGAACGCAGCAGGGACTACAAAGTCATCTTTTTGACACCCAGAAGTTACATGGAAAAGTTATTAAAGCTTCAGCAGATTATTACTGTGAGGCATGAGCTATGTGAAATGAAATTCAGAAATGGAGTATCTGTGGGTTTTGGGCCATATTACAATATATTAAAAAGCTAGAGGATCAGCTTTCTCCAAAACACAGGGAAACATTAAAATTACCCTGGAAAACACAGAATGGTGATTTTAAGTACATTCTATTAATGAGGGGTGTTTGGGAGTCAGGAGAAATCAGTGTAAGGGGTTACCAGTGTCAGAAGGCTATTCACATACACACCCTAAAAACCTGTAGATACTTTTTCAATTATTACTGCTTACAAAAATTATGTGCGTATATACCTGCACCTCATCACTACCATCATGTTCAAGAAGAAAAAAAGAATTACAAGAGAACAGCTTACACAGTAGGGAGTTCCATGGCCACATTTGCTTTTTCTATACAGACATTACATTTGAGAATTTCCAGGAGAACCACGTAAGAAAGCAAATAAAGCCTACAAGCGACCATCATGAGCTGCTTTTCTGTGTTAAGAGCCCTACAGATAACTCTTGCATAGAAAGTGAAGCCAGAAGGAACAATAAAAATCTCTGTACATCAAAGTCACTAATCTTCACACAGTACTTCTAAACTGAGCTCAGTAACTTGTTTGACAACATATCTTTCAGAAGCATATCAGTCTGGATGTGAAAACATGAGAAAGTTAAGAATCCTCACTTCCCTTGCTTATTTTTTTAAGTAATTTTTTACTGTAAGAAGCATGTGTACTAAACATTATCCAGGGTTTTGGCAGAGAGGGGTCCTTGGAGTTTCCAGGTAAATGCAACAAACTGAGCACTGCACAAGAAGTAGAGGAATCTGCCTTCTGAGAAAATTACTGAAGCTCGAGTATCTCTTCAGCATGGATGTGCCACCTTGCTCACTTTATGTCATTACGTCTGTCCTGTGAGATATCAAAGCTTAGTCTGCCTATCTCTGGTAAACGGGTATTACAGTCTGACAATCCAGCCCGGTAATTACTGTGTCAAGGGGAGGGACATCATTTTGTTTACCATTAAAGAGGTGCCCCCAATTTCTAGAATGAAGACTGTGGTTGACAACTTCTGCGTCCCAGGAGGAGGATGAAAAGGTCATTTGTTCAGGAGACACTCTTCTCTTCAGTTTCCCAAGACGAAATGAGCTAAGAATAAACACCTTCCTATTGACTTTCCCTTCCAGCAACTAAACTTCCTTCTTTAACCCTTCCTAATACCGTCATAAACATTTGTAGTGTACCACTAGCATCCAACATCAGAAACAAAACACTTCACCCTCCATCTTCTACTGGGCAAGGGAAGAGAAAACCAACACTCCACAAAGGCCTAATCGCAGGCCGGACACCGGGTCCCGTTAATCCATGCACCCAGGGCCAGGCACTACGGCAGCGAAGCCGGCCCGGCCATC
>NW_009648332.1:9170523-9219755 GCF_000708025.1 Charadrius vociferus | reverse complement strand
ATTATTTGTATTTTTCCCCGGCGGAAAATTCGTCATTCTCCCACCGCTCGCTGGGTTTCCTGAAGCTGGCAGCGTTCAGGCAATACTTTACATTCACGTTAGTGAAAAAATCGACGCCCTCAACTCCTTGAGCGGCGCTAACGCCACCCTCTTTTTCCCAAGCCCTAAAAACCAGTTTCAAAACCTTTTGACAGAAGCTTTCTTCATTTTTTAAAGCAATTCTCACAGACTTGCTCCCCATGTCATCTTTTTGGTTTCTGAAGATGAACATTTTCCCACTATGATTTCATAAGCAGCCTTCTAAAGTTTTTTATTATTATTATTTCTTTTTTTTTTTTTTTTTTTTTTTTTTAACGGTGTACAGTTCCGTTGTGAAAACTTTATCAACAGACCTCCAATTACACAGAGTTCTTGCTCTGGGAATTCCACGTTTATAAATGTGCCCCTTCAAAACAAGCCATTTTAAGGTTGATTTCTTACGAAGTTATTAAACTGACAGCACAGCATTTAAAAAAAAAAATCTATCTCCTAATCATGAAGATATTTCTCTTGAAATTACTCATGAAAAGAATAGTTCTAATATATGACTTCACATCTAACCTATAGCTATGTATCATTAAAGATTGCATTAAGGAGAAAACGATCAGCAGGCTAACTCAACCATGGTCACAATAGCAGCTTTCTCAAGGCTGGAATTGTCATTGAAATCCATTTTTTATCTTTACTAATTCATAGGAGGACTAAGAGTGAAACAAATGCCGTCTCTAGCATTGGTACAGCATACAGCATTTAGTGCCTTTTAAGAAAGTAAAAAGAAACAAGAATGTATGGTACATCAGCAGATAGCACAGTAAACATGCTTTATCATTTCAAAGAAGAATGCCATATTGCAAGCATGCTTGCTATTTATTCAGTTTGTGGGTTTGGTTTCAATAGTACCAGTTGTTAAGACAAACGAAGCAATATAAGAAGAATCTTATCAGGTCTTGGTAATTCTTTATTATGTGGTTGCACTTGACACTCAAATTAGCGAAACAAAGGGCCAACTTGATGAATCATTGAAAGGGAATTATCTGTGGCTCTCCAAGGCTTCCTGCAAGAGACTACAAAAGGCATCTCATGCATTTTACAGTGCTGTTTCTCAACTATCAGCAAGCAGGTTGCTGGTGACTGACCTTTCTAAGCCTTTCTAATATATTTTGCCATGCCAAACTGAAGCATCATTTTTATGATTTAGGCTCACGGCTGTATGTTAGACATCTGTTACATAGTTCGTCTGACCAAATTCATTAAACTTATGGGTTTTGGTAGAATAGACTGATTTAAAAATCTACTGATAAAGGAGACAAACTAAATTTTCTAATTTAATGCTGAGCTTGACTTGAATAATGTCCAGTTTTCTGCTCGTCAAATATTTAATTAGATTGCCATGATGGTCATAGACAGTATTCTTGGCAGTCAAATGCTCACAGAAACAAATACAGTAGTGTAATGTAAATCCTACGGGGGTTTTTATGTGTAAGCATGGGAACTTCAGAAATCATCTGGAAAACAGCCCAGCTATTTAATTTAATTTTAAATTCCTATGAATTAATAGTTCTAGCTATCTGGAGGTTTGGTTTTAAACACTATTGGAATCTACATATTTGTAGATATGCATCTGTATACTCAATAGTTAGACTTGCAAAGAGGATAGGCTGAACTCATAAGCATTTAAGCAACTTGGAAACAATACAGAGAACATCTTACAGTCTGCCTGACTTCCTGCTTCAACCAATTTATTTTCAATATGCAAGGGACACTGAACTGTCCATGCATTTCTATTCCTCCTTAGAGCCAGGGGTAAAGACAGATTAAAACATAAACAGATGCTTTCTCTATCCCAGGAGAAAAAGGGGCAGAGCCATGGTTAGGTCTTTCAACCAAGTCTGACTGAGGAAAGCTTTTCAGGTGCATGGAAGGGACTGGGTTGTCCCCTCTTCCAATTTACCCTTCTGACTTTCACCTTTCCAGTAGCTACAGGCTGACAAAACAGTCACATGAAATAAAAATCTGCTTGTGGCAGCTTCAGGAGGACCTAAGGCGCAAATGACAAAAATCCATGTAGAGTGAGAAATCCATGTAAGTAGTAGTGATGCAGATAGAGACAAACTTCTTAAAAGTGACAATGGAGTTGGAGCGACAGAGCTCTTTCACTGATTCCTAAATAAAACTGCTCAAACAGCAACTTTCCCCAAGCTGTCTGGATAAATAAAATAACTATCTTTTTATAATGCATTTTAACCTGCGTTGTCTTTCAGATATTTCCTTGTATAGATATAAGACACCCTTTCAAACTACGGTTGATTTCTCATGAAGTTCATATAGAGACAACATAGCATAATCTACACCTTAATATAAAGAACATTTATAAACATACTTTCCATACTATGGTTGGCCTGGAATGAGTACTCGAGTGGAGGAACCTCTTACTCTTCACCTATGCCAGTGCATCTCAGCAACTGCTAGCCAAAATATTCAGTGCAAGTTAGGATGAGGGCAATGGCTAGTATTTCCGCTGATGACCCAGATGTTGTTTGCCAGGACGTTCTCCCTGAGCGCACTGGCTACTACCTGCATGACTCCAACAAACCCTGCTCTAGGACCCTGCCATCCCTCTCTCCTTTGCACTATAACCAGAGGTAGGGTGTTTGTGCGTGCAGTCAGTACACTGCATGCCTCCAAGCTGTAAGCTGCAGCTACTCTTCAGCCCTGTCACCTCCTCAGAATGAAAGCCCAGACAGTCTTAAATGTTTAATTATTTTGTGACTCATTGATGGCGGTATGGCTCCTTTGCTGAAAAAAAAGAGAACATTTTAGAGAACTGATTTAGATCTGTGTCCAGTTTTAAAAAGAGTAAGAAAATGAAGTTTTTGTTTATCTGCTGCCCTTCACAAAAGAGTGAAAAGAATAGGATCTGGTGGGATATAAGTAGTTAAACCCTAGGTGAGTTCTGCATGTTACTCTGCAGGAGTGCTGAAAGCACTTAAGTACATTCCCATCACGCTATGTGTATGAAGATGTTTTTCAGAAAAATATTGGTGACAGAAGAGCTTAAAATAGGTTGGAGGGGGGAGGTTAATCGTATCAGGACCACTTTGATATCCTTATGCCTTTGAAATGAAGAATCTGAGTTACTAAGATTCTGTAGGTGTCTAAGCATGAGAAATTATTTGTTAAAAATATAAAATTAATCTAAAAGTGACTCCTGTTAAAGTTGCATCATTTTGTCATCGCCATTATATTCTGTGACCTGTGAAGCCTTGGATCTGTCTCCTCAAGAGCAAAAACCTGACCCCACTGAAATAAACTCCTATACTTCTTATCCCTCTGCTTGCTGGGGCAAGGAGCTCACTAGCAAGTTTAAAGCTCCCACTTCTAGCTCTGCAGCCTCATGAGGTATGAGCTTAAACCATGATCACTAGCGTAGAACAGAATATTGCTTGTCCTGGGCTTCTAGCCAGTGACATTTGGGAGGATGGCTGGGAGTGGCATGTTTAGGGGGGGAGAAGTAAGCATTTTTTGACTGACTAGCTAGAAAAATGAGACTGAAGGTGTTAAGGAGGTTGGAATATGATGAAAGATTGTGTGGATTAATGGACAGAGGGGCAGTCAAAGGTATATAGGAAATGAAACACATCACACTGAGATCGTCTCCACGTGTTGTTTTATTATTTATGTATCTATGAAATTTTAACCTCTTTTTCCTGAGAGAAAGGGCTGCATTTTTGCATCACAAACACAACCAATGGAAAACATTCAGCAGCCAGCAAAGTAATGAGCTTACACTATAGATTTTTCAAACTGCCCAGTGATTCATGAAATGCTTTTCAAAACTGGAAATATGCATTGAGGATTGGTCAAAAAAGGTAGAAACAATATTATAGATCAGTCAATACTGTCTCTCCTTTATGAAAGCAGGCTGCCTTTGAACTTCTGACAGAAGCAAACAGTGATAGATGCATAAAAAAATGAAATATTGCATGGAAATAGAAGTGCAAATGAAAACAGAAGGGGGAAAATAGTGAGATAAGATCTGCTGAATCTGCTGTTTTTTTCTTTTCTATTTCTTAGCTTTCCCCTCAATCTAGGAAGCATAAATAAAGGTATTGCATGTTTCAGAAACAATCTGTTTGGCTCAGCTGAATGGACTCATCTGCTTTAAGACCACATGTGAAACACTGTGCTTCATTCTAATCACTTTTGGGGGGAGGAAAGTTAAACAAGGCACATCCTGGAATATACAGCATACTCAAAATTCCACATCTAAACTCAGAAACTTTGAAGGTTAAGAAATTAGCACAGGAGGCTGCAGATGGAGGGTACCCAATACCACTTGTGGAAGTCGACAGGCATGACCAGAAACTGTTCTTCACAGCCTTTTGTTTTACTCTCCACCACCAAAACAAAAGAAGGCAGACATACATAATCTCTATAAACAGAGCACAGATTTAACGTATGGACTAAAGCAACTGAGGACATAATTACTACAATTTGGTAAGATATTTGATACATTTGAATATTCTGGGGGTACCTTTGCTGTGATATATGAGATCTCAACAGGATACCAAGTGGCTCAGTGCTTGGCAAAGAAAAACTACAACAGGAAGTCAAAGTGTTAAATGGAACAGAATTTCTAAACTTAAAAAAAAAATACCAAGCAAATATCAGACATGAAGCATTAGAGCAAAAAAGGAAGCAAAGAAGGATAAGTGCTCATTATGGATTGGTTTGCAGTTCTTTAGGTATTATTAGAGTCGATAGAAAACTTTCCTGCTATTACTTACACAAACACAAACATCACTTATGATGACAGGCTGAACAACAACTATGGCAACAAGGGGATCTATTACCATCAACCTGAAAAGCATAGTCACAGAATCAAGTAAAGTCCTTCAGTGGCCATATACATCTTATTTTGGTAATATCAACTGTTCTTATCTGCAAGTTTATAGAAACCATCTTTACTAGTCACATAGTATATCACTATATAAGCATATATGCAAATTCAGAGTGATAAATCAGTTAATGTACAGTGTGAGAACAGTTGCCAGTGACTTCTATTCTAGCTCAGCAATTTCATGCTCGTGTCCTGTATGCTTCTGAAATTATGTAGTGGCCACCTTTGTTATGTACCAATTTCTTCAATTTACCCAGAATACTCCAGACACAGTTACCTAAATGAAGTCTTGGGGATTTGAGCTTACTGCTGAGAGGTCCTGAGTACCCTAATTTCCCAGGGAAGTCAACAGGAATTGAAGGAGGGTCTCTGCATTCAAGTGAGCTGCCTGTTGTGTTGGTTCTAGCCATCTGCAGCTTTAGATGGGGATAGATTTCTACTATGAGATATCAGAGATCATGGGCCCAGGGTGCAGTCATTTTAAAGGTATGGAGATAGTGACCTTGTTTATGTAGCTTGCTTAGTTAATTGCAATGGAACATGGAATCTGGACCTACAAGAGAGTACAGAATGACTCTAAAATAATTTCCCATGTCCAAATCTGGTACTGCAAGCCACCCTAGACAACTCTTCTAGCGAGGATGAATAAGCATTGTAGGAACTAGCCTGCAAGAGTGGGAGAGTTTCTTCACTGCAATAGATACCTAACAATGCTTCAAGCCAGCTGCTAAAACAGATGGATTGTCTTCCTTTGCAATGTGCTATGTTCCTGTTTAAACATTTCTGCCATATTATTGATATTTGTCACTCTTAAACAAATGCAGAAAACAAGTCTTCTCTGTTTCATACAGGATAGATATCTTGGGTGTCTACTGGCATCCTCAAATCATGGATTAGAGCAAATCCATGGCTACATACACTCATTTTTCTTTCTTACACTTCAGGGCAGAGGACCAAGTTCAGCTCAGCTGCAGAGCTGGATCCAACATTTCCTGCAGCAGCTGTACCCTTCTTTCTTTGAACTGCTATTAATACTTGTTATCACATTCTCTAGCCTTTGTCACCACCACCTGCCTTATGCTTTTGATTCAAGTGACAGAACTTTAAAAAATCCTGTACTTTTCCCAATCACAGTAAATATTTTATTCAAGGTGATGATTAGATATCTATTCTCTCCCATAAACTACAGTGCCAGGAACATACTGACTCGAGTTTTGCCGCAGTACTTTTACTGCCTTCTGATGATTTCCTTGGTGGGAATTGCACTTGGCCTTCTGTTTTGCTGAATTTCTCCAGAGACCAAGGCATTCTAAACAAACACTCATATTTATCTAATTTCTTTATTTTTCCTTTTTGTTTATGATTTATTTCAGTTTAGAAGGGATTATTTTGTTGCCTTCTTTCTTTACAATAGTTTTTGTTTGTATGCTAAGTATGTAATTTTGTTACAAAAAGCCCAGGAATTCTGTAAGGTTTGTTCAGTTTTTCTTGTGATCAGTACTTGAAATGTGAAGCTAAGCTCTGTAGGGCATGTGCTGTTTTTGTCCCGAGTTCAAATAAATGAGGCCTTAGGCCATTTATGGTTTAGACCATAAATTTAGATGTCAAAGGAACAGGTGGTAACGTGACACAAGCTGTTCTTGCTCATTGTATCAGTTTCCTCTGCTCAGTCTCCTACTGCTTCATCTCTGTCACAATCCTGAATCACTCTCCAACAATGGTTACTCCATTTTGGTGGGTTCAGTTTCTGTCCATTGATAAATGAGAGCTTCTCTGTTTCTAAGCAATATCAATCTGGAAAATGTGGGGCTTGGAATCCGAAAGCGTGTCTATACTGGCACATTAACTCAGGCACAGAACTGCATTAGTGTGACTACAGCCTTCTGGGATAAAGCTGGCTCACATCACCCAGCTTGGAGCCTGTGCAGAGGAGCTCAGGTCCATCTGCACATCAGCTCCTACTCACTAGCAGTCTGCTGGGTTGAAGCACTGTGGGTTATGGTTCAAGAACTTGCAAATAGTAAAGAAGAACAAAAGCTTACCAGAGAAGTGAAAACAATGTGTGTGATGCATTAGTATAAAATAATATAATAGTTGCTCAATGTTTGTTCAGTCACTGATTTTGGAGATATTTTCATATATAATTCGATATCCTGCTGGTAAGCAAATGTGGACAGTGTTGGACTTTCTTCCTAAGTGAGGAGAGAAGGAAGTCTTTGCCAGTCTTGTTTGTGTAGCTGGCTCTATCATTTTAATCAAAGAAACTACTGACTTTGTCAATTTCTTTAGGATCCTAAAAAGATTTTATCCTAAGCACTATTCATCTTCAAGCATTCTCTACACACTAACTAGTCCTCACAAAATCCATGTGGCTTCATCCCTATTTTCAGAAGATAGTTGTGTGGTGAAGGTAAGGAATGCTGCTCGCTCAACTCCAGCTATCACCTTACAGCTATGAATAATTAGTACCCTGGGTATCGATGCCCACAAACCTTAAAGTTGGGCACTGAAATTTAGAACCCTCTTTTCGAAATCTGAACCTTGTTGAATTCTCAAAACGGAGAGTTCTTATTTCTCAGCATGACTTGAGGATTGCTGTGATAGCAACATCTCCCATCTCAGCTTGTAGTTTAAAAAGTTTCAAACAGACTTGGATGGAAAGTAACCTCATACAAATGCTGGCTTGGAGCATTACTTGACTCTCTGATTCCGTGCATTTCTAGCCACTGTAAGTTACAAAACCTCACAGTCTCTCCTGAATTATGATCAGCAGTTATCAAAAGCTGATGAAACACATTGGAGACTAATGGGTCATTGGAAAAAAAATGTGTTTTCTTCAATCTTCCCCAAAAGGCAAAGATGGACTATGCCCAGACTCATTTCTTGAGAAACTGGGCCAGCCTTTATTAGCATATCTGCTAGATGTATGGTCCGATGCTTGTTTTCAGTTTCCTTTTCTCAGCTTCTGCAGGGGCTTTGCTCAGCCCTTTTTGCTTTGCATCACTTCTCCAGCCAGTAAGGCACAAGGACATACAAGAAAATGTGCAGACCTGAACCATAAATGTCCAGGAGCTCATGATCACTGCAATAATTTCAAATTACCCTGTACTGGTTGTCCCAACACATTACATAAGCAACTAACACCTGACACAAACCTTTCTCAAATCCCCCCATCCTCGTCTTCAACTAGAACCACTTGCACTCGTTTTCCTTCCTGTCCCTTGTCCAGTCATTGAGTAGCTGGACTGGGTCCTCCCTGGCTACTCTCTCCTACCACCTACTCCACCATGGACTTACCCAGTCCATGCAGACCTCCATGATGAAACTGGCTAATGATGGGTCTGCTTGGCAAGTCGCTTTCAACAGAGCTCTGGGTGATTGCTAGCACAGCTACTTCTCTGTAGCTGTATTATTACAGCATGTCTTTTTTATTAATTAGAAATGCAGCTCTGTAAGTTTTAGTTTTACAGTCTGGGTATTATTAACTAACATGAAGAAGCAAGAGTGCTTTATTTGCAGCTTTACATATTTGAAGGCGAGAGAGGAAGGGGAAGGGATTAGAGTGGGGCAGAAAGAGCATATGTCACAACTATGGATACAGTGCAGGGTAGGAAGCACTTTGAGGGGTATGTCAGGGGTAAACAAGGTCTTAGACATCACAGGCAGTCAAGAAGTCAAAAAAAGACACTAAAAAAGGCAGTAAGTCTGATCTGCACAGTTTCACTCACACAAACAGAAAAGAAAGCTTTGAGGCCCCAAGGCTGCCCTGGGCTGCTGACATTTCAAGCCAGCTAATTAGGTTTTAGCAAAGGAAGTAAAAGATAGTACACAAAGAAAGCACAGCATGCAACGGCTGCTCTCTGACCATACCAAATATAAGGAAAATATAATTCCTAAATCTTAGTAAAGAAGTGGTGTGAAGGGAAATCATATTTCTGCCTTACCCTGCTTGGAGCTCAAGATCCACGAAGAGGGAGACTACGTATTCAAATATGGATGATTAAAGCATATTCCTAAACCCGAACCTAAATATTTCTGTATAAGGATGTTACTTCTCAGCATTTCAAGACTGTGCAGTCTTGAAAATACAGCTCTGGATCTAAGCTGGATCTTCATCTTTCATATCACCCAAAGCTGCTTAGTCTTTGTGTACACGTGGGCTGACCTTTCACTTTTCTAGTCTATTGCTATTGAATTGTTCATAAATCTTGTAATCATTAGACAAGGTTAGCCTTCACATTTCAAATTGGGAACTTTTTTTTTTTTTTTTTTTTTTTTTGCAAGCTGATGTTGGCTGTTTTTTGTGTCTTCGTAACACTAGATTATGCAAACCAGGTGCTGACCAGCAGATACTTCTCAGACTGCAGTGTGCTGATTGTGGCAACATTGAAACAGACTGAACCGCATAGGAATATGGGGTACATAGATCCATTTTATTCCTAAATGCAGGTATTAACAAATTGGGAAAGTTATTGGCCAATTGACTCAAAGTGTAAGCATTAAAATAATTCATCCTGAACAATGCGTGGTTTTATTTTATGTTTAGTACAGTAGGCTCACCTGCACGAATTTGCTGTGCTTATTTAATATCCTCTTTAAGATGAAAAATGATGCCAGTCCTGTGGTAATAGCATCTTTTGACGCTGAGAAAGCATTTCACTGGATTGAATGGCAGTTTCTCTTTACTATGATGGAAATTTTAAAATTTGCTGTAAATGTATTGCATCAGTTACACTGTTCTGAGCAAGGATGCATACTAATGTCACAATACTATCTCAATTTTGACTTTCGAGGGAGGCTAGTCAAGGGTGCCCACTTTCAGTGCTATTTTTGCTAATGGAAGCAAACTAGTCTTTAAAAGACTAGGGAGATTGGGTGGAGACTCTGAAATAGAATGCATTAGAGCTGAGAGCTTGTATTTGCAGAACTGCCCTTAAAATGGTATCTCATTTTGTTATATATTAGTAACCCTTTGGAGACTCTAAAACAGATTCTGCAGGGAGCTACAGTTCCGAAACAACTTCCAAGATACACAGTGGATTAGGGTTCAGCCAAAGATTTTGGAGCTGAAGTGATGATAGCTTTGGAACTGCTGTGAGTCCCTCACTACTCATTAAACTGAAAATTCACAAGTCTGAGGACCTTCATAGTGGCCTGCATGGGGTACAGTGGGGCTTCAAATGAAAAAATGCTTTACTCCAGGCTTGGATTTTCACATGATTTTCTGAAGAAAGAATTCTTTAGAAGCGTTACGGACTGCTCTCCCATGCTGTGATCACAGGACTGATGTAAGGAAGAAGTGTCTTCTCCCCTTGCAGTAAAGCATATCATCGTGAAGAAAAAGGGGAAATCCTTATTAATTCTCAAGAGGCTATACAATTTCTCTATTGCTTTTCCTCAGTGTCCCAAAAGAGTCAAACTGAAGTATGCCAGCAATATTAGAATGAATAAGCCTTTGCCTCCACAAACAGAAAGAAAATATCTTCATTTAAACCAGGTATCTGTTGAGCAACTGTGGTACAAGCCCTTCCTCCATTTCCTGGCTTCCTGATTCCCCCATGTTAAATACCAGAACCCTGTTCTACGGTATTTTAGAATTTTCTTGTACTGCTTTCCTGCATTATGTTCTCCTTAATAATCCTTAGATAACATCCTCCCACACTGGGGCTCTCTGGTACACATCAACCCTTACTTGAGTCTTTCCCATCCCTAGTTTCTGTTACTGTTCTCTTATGCACCAGATGAGCTTGGAGCTTCTTGCAGATAGATGTTGGCAAAGATCCTTCCACTACCAGCTCACTTAGAGGTGTAACCTGTAACCTGCACACCAGTCTCAATGCTACAGATTTGGGAAGCTAGAATTAGTCCCTATGGCAACAGAGAAATCAGCAAAGTACAGGTGAAATGTTGAGAGGTACCTGATGAAACTAACTAAACAGCTGGTTCCAATTTATCACAGGTTTCTGCAATTAAGTGCAATCAGATCATCATTCCCTGTATGAAAAAGATTGCAGATATCACTGCATGGCCAAGGAAATACATTTCTTGGGTGGAATGCGATCCTTATGGTAGGACACAAGAGAAGCAGAGTAGGTGACGAGACATTTAGTCAGCCCTGAAATCATAACTGCCACTAGTTCTTGGCAACCCTTGCCTTTTGGTAACGTGGTATCTACAGAGGAAAAACCCATCTAAAATCCTTAATTATTAATTTTCCATTCTCACACCAGAAAGAATGTTGCAACTGTAGAGGCTTTTTGAAAATTTGTTACTCTTTTTCTCCTCTTAAGTTATTTGTATTTATGGACTTGTAACAAGTTTAAATATATGGTGATGTAAATTAAATACATATCAATTCAAACATTTAGGAATAAAGCCCTCTAGTTACAAAAATTGAGACCTCACTAAGTGCTTAGAAGTTAAATACAAAATCAGTAAATAAAGTTTAACAAAGGTAAATTGAAAGGCAAAATGAACTCACTCTGATGAGTTAATGTAATTCCCTTATGGAATACTACTTTCCCTACTATAATTAATTTTAAACACTAAACCAGTATGTCTGTTTTTTGATAATTATAAAAATGCATTCATCCATGTCCTTGCAAATTATTAATATTTATCATAAGGAACATCCTGTAGACATTAAGAATCAAGGGAGACAGAGTTTTCAGCAAATTCTTACACAGCCTTACTAAAACAATAATGGAGCTTTAAATACCTGTGAGTCCAAACCAAAGAGACACATAGGGCTAAGCCCTCAAGCCTCCTTCCTAGCATCTACCTCACAAACCTCTCAGGCAAAACTTCCACTGAACCTCAAAATGAAAGATTTCAGGACTGCAAGTTTGTGATACTGCCAAGTATCCTACGTTCTGACTTCATTCGTGTTCCTCTCCTGGGAGCCAAGAGTATCAAGTGTTCTAAAGGGATGAGGCCATAATGACGTTATAAAAAGATTATGAAAGCCCCTGTAGTTCTCTTCCATTTCAGGGATAACTTCAGTGATAAGGAAACAGCATCATGACACTTTTGAGTTACTTCTCTGACATTTCAGCAACACTGATTATCAGTAGCTCTGTTCATGGATATTTTTAAGCCTCTCAGCACATTTGGACCTAAAGCTTCACACTTGTAGGAACTCAAACTCATCATAAGCAGCAATAAGAAGCTTCCCTTAAGTCAGCGGGAGTCAATGGGGGGTTTTGCTTGCATAGAAGCTGCTGGATCAGATGCACATGATCTAGTTACATGTTGGCTTTCTGGTTAGGATAAACCCGAAAAGCAGAAACTGGAACCTAATATGAGGCATAGCATTTTGCAATTTCAAAATTACCTTCCACCTAATTTTCTTTTCCATTAAAAAAAACCCCAAACCCACATATCTCACTAATTTCTGAAATGAAATTTGACTAGAATATGCTTTCCTTCAAAATATACCTCAATCTGGAGGCAGGAGACAGCAATTTCATAGAATAGCTGATTCTAATATACACACTAATGTTTGCGTAAATATATATCTGTATACATGTGTGAGCATACACATTAAAACTTTCTTGGTTGATAGGTTGTCTCTCAAACTTTAGATAATGTGTTTGAGTGAGGAAGCAGAAACTCAACCACAGTATCAGCAAGGTTTACAATAGCAATGATCAATAAAACCCCCTGTCCCCTTCCAAAATTATAGGCAAACATCAGTTTACATCTTCATGAATTAGTTGACATCAAGTGTCATCTCCACAGATTAGGAAATGGGAGCTGAACGTTGGTGGGAATATCAGGAAATCCATGCAATCTTTTTGTGGCTAGTTCCTGCAACAGACCAAAGGAGCTGGATTTTTAGAAGATACTCTGACTTTTTCTTTTTTCATTTTGCTGAAGCAGAGCAGCTCAGCTCTGTTTGTGATGGGGACTGTGAAAACACAAAGGAGCAGATGAGAGAGAGAGCTAGATAAGAAAAGACAGAAGTGTATTCCTTGTCCTATCTCTACTCAATAGCTGAAGGAGGCAGGAGCCACAGCAATGGCAGTACAGGCAGATGTGCGTTACTCCCTGCACAGTGATGATGCAGCAACCTGAGCTCCTACAATGCGAATTAACTTAACTGCTGTTTTGTGTACCGATGGAAAGACTTAAACTAGCAAGTTAGCTAATATGCTACATATACCTATAGGCTGAGAAAAAAACCTATTAGATTTAGACTAATCCAAAAGTATAAGAGGTATACAGGACAACCATCGTGGTGTAAGACAAATGGAACAGCTAACGATGTTTTAAGGATGAATAGTTCTTGCCTCCGAAAGTGAAGAGTTTTAACTGGTTTGTGCACTCTTGCTTTGATCTGACATTCCCAATTTTGTTCACCTTGCTGACCACCGAGAGAGGAGTGAAAAGACTTAAAGTGTGTGATCGTAGGGTGCTATTTTTTATGTCAGCATTCTTCATTATTGAGTTGGCTGTTTATGCTGCTGATGTGTAATGTTGTGAAGCAGATGAGCTGGTAAAGTATGAAGGGTATTCTATAACCTTTGCTGTACTTTCAATTACCTTACAGTAACTTAGAATTCAGAAAGGCTGCTCTGAGCAAAATCAAAATACAATAAAATAAACTCCATTAGGAACTGAAGCACTAGGGCTGTTGTTGAAGAAGGACAAAATGGTCTAATTAATAGTTATTGCATCAAACTCACGCAGCAGTTGCAGTAATGACACTGATGATATTGATGGCATTGAAAATGGAGTTTAGTTCAGAATGGAAATGAGCAGAGTATTCATCTTCAACTGCATATTGCTGTAGGCAGTGGAAGGCCTCAGAGCTTCTTTGTTTTCTTGTTCTGTTGTTCAGCTGGTTTTCTTTGATAGCGCAGCTCCAAGCAATTAATACATATATTTACCCAAGATGGAGCACATTCATTTCACTGGAGCCCCATGGCTGACACTTGGCCATACTGAAGAATAGGCATTTATTGGTTTTCATGCCTGCTGTTCGGTTTTTCAGTGACAGCTACATGTAGGTGGATAGTTATCTAAGAGGGTCTCCCAACTTCTCTATAATTTTTATGAAACATTTCTCTCTCTTCTTTGATTTGTGAAAGCTGTTGGCAGCAGGGAATGCCAACTCCTGCATCCTGAGATAAGGTTTCATTCTCATCAGTATTTGGTTTCTGTTCAGACTCCTGTTGATATGTTTTCTTTCTTACACTTCACTGATGTATCTGTTTGGCTTGTATCATTGTTCAGAAATAAACACATCACAAAGTCTTCCAGTAACCACACTGATTCATGTAGGTAGATGAGGTCTTCACCAAATGTCAGGGTCAGTAAAGCTCTTACCCATTCTGACATTAATGCAAACATCATTTATTAATATGAATGTCAAATCCCAGAACTGGAACAAAAATCACTGAATAGCACCAAAAGCCAACAAGGGAATCCAGAGCTTGGAATACACCTCAGGAATTCATCACAATAACTGACACCTGTAACAGTAGCACTTCAATTCTGAATGGGTCGTGCTGTACAACTAAGCTCAAAAGAGCCCTGTGATCAAAAGAAAAGAGTCAGAGTTACATATATTGGATAAAATCTTTTTTCAGTACCATTGAATTTGATGGGAAAATTATTCCTGGGTTCATCAGAGAGAAAGATTTATTTCCTTGCCTCTATCCAGACTTCACTCACCTGCCATGTAATCTTAAGGTTGCAAGTGCAATCCCAGGTGGGACAGAGGTGCAACAGAGCATCCTAGGAGTTTAGTCAGGCAAGCAACTCTCAAATACCCAGATGGACAAAAGTTTACCACACAGAGTGTGCCAGGCCTCCAGATGCACCGTACAAAACAGCTATAGCACCTGTTTAGCTAGACATCTGCAGATTCTGCTAATTAAAGAAGTGTCCTCCGGTGAAGATCTGGTGTAACAGCTCTGAACTATCCACTTGAGAAGAACCTGTTAAGAAAATGGTATTCACTCTAAATACCTCCCTGGCTTCAGGAATGACCACTTGTGACAGAGGCCAGCCTTTGGCCATGTACCTTTCTTTCTGCCTCCCTCAGCAGAAGTAAAATGCTGGGTCATGGGGTGCTGAAACTTCTCCAAGTGAGTCTTGTCTGTTGCCTCAGGAGCAGACTTACTACTTGCTTTCTTTATGTTTTAATTTACTTTCCCTAAAGATAACACTTCAAAGCAGCAACTAATGTTCTGTAACGTCTTTATTGGTCCATCTTAACACCTGTTCATCCATTTACGAAGAGAAACTCTCTGTGCAGGAGGAAGAATGTAAGTATAGGAAGTATTGTAGAAGCCTGGATATATTCCCAGGCTATACCATTACTTTGTATATTTAGTATTAGGAACAATCGTAGGTCTCAGTCATTCTAAGTTGTGAACTCCCATGATGCCTTAAACAAGTTATAAAACTTGTTCTTGCTGCTGCATATCATAAAAACTCCACAATCTTTTAGAGCAGAGTTGTGGATAGCACAGCTTACTGCTCCATTTCACCAGGTATGCATACCACAGAGCCTGAAAATTCACCTTTCCCAGGACCTTCCTCTGCCATTCCCTGGCTTTTGTCATGAAAACTTTTTCATGCATTTGCAAGCCTTGTCCAACCATTAGCATAGATCGAAAGCAGATATCATTGTTGCTGAGAACATGACACAGCAGTAGAAACATAGATGCTGAAAACTTTCATTTCCAAATAGCCATGATTTCCATGGTTATCTTAGTTTGTAACCTTCAGTCCCAAATCACTGAGTACAGGAGAACTTCTATCCCAGATTCTCAGCAAATGTCAATCCACATAAGGCCATCAACTCCAGAGCAGCTACCAAAGAGAACCTTTAGAGAGAATTCTGCTCTTTGCTTTCCCCAGAATAGAGAAGGCTTGTTTTTCATCAGCATTTCTGTCAGTACCTCATCTCACCATACAGAGTCTTACACTGATATGTAAGTACGTGGTCATTTTTTCCAGATGGGGATTAGGAGGGGCTGGCAGGTGTCCAATCTGGATTCCCTCATTCCTACTGAGAAAAAGCTATCAGCTTTGTTGTTCCACTAGATTGACATGATTACAGATGAAGTCAGACCTGGATCCAGGGAGTTTTATTGTCTCTGATCAATAACTAATGAACAGGGCTAATATTATTCAGGTAATATGGGCTCAATCATAGAATCATATAATGTCTTAGGTTAGAAGGGACCTTAAAGATCATCTAGTTCCAACCCCTCTGCCATGAGGGGGGGCACCTTCCACTAGACCAAGTTCCTCAAAGCCCCATCCAACCTGGCCTTGAACACTTCCAGGGATGAGGCCTCCACAAATTCCCTGGGCAATTTGTTCCAGTGCCTCACCACCCTCATAGTGAAAATTTGTTTCCTAGTACCTATTGTAAATCTCCCCTCTTCCAGTTTGAAGCCATTAGCCCTCGTAGAAAGTCCCTCTCCTGCCTTCTTGTAGTCCCCTTTCAGATGCTGGAAGGCCACTATAAAGTCTCCCTGGAGTCTTCTCTTCTCCAGGCTGAACAACCCCAACTCTCTCAGCCTGTCTTCATAGGAGAGGTGCTCCAGCCTTCTGATCTTCTTCATGACCCTCCTCTGGACCTGCTCCAACAGGTCCATGTCCTTCTTATGTTGGGGGCCCTAGAGCTGGATGCAGTAGTCCAGGTGGGGTCTCACCAGAGTGTAGTAGAGGGGGAAAATCACCTCCCTCGGCCTGCTGGCCACGCTTCTTTTGATGACCCCAGGATACAGTTGGCGTTCTGGGCTGTGAGCACACATTGCTGGTTCATGTTGAGCTTCTCATCAACCAACACCCCCAAGTCCTTCTCCTCAAGGCTGCTCTCAATCCATTCTCTGCCCAGCCTGTATTTGTGCTTGGGATTGTCCTGGCCCATGTGCAGGACCTTGCACTTGGCCTTGTTGAACTTCATGAGGTTCGCACAGGCCCACCTCTCCAGCCTGTCCAACTCCCTCTGGATGGCAAGATCCACATAGCTTGGTGTCTGTGGCAAACATGCTGAGTGTGCACTCCATCCCAACATCCATGTCATCAACCAAGATGTTAAACAGCACTGGTCCCAGTAGTGACCCCTGCAGAACACCACTTGTCACTGCTTGCCACTTGGACACGGAGCTGTTGAGTGCAACTCTGAGTGCAACCATCCAGCCAGTTTCTTATCCACCAAGTGGTCCAGCGGTCAAATCCATGTCTCTCCAATGTAGAGACCACGATGTCATGAGGAATGGTGTCAAATGCTTTGCACAGGTCCAGGTAGATGGCATCTGTTGCTTTCCCCTTATCCACCAACGCTGTAACACTGTTGTAGAAGGCCACCAAATTTGTCAGGCACCATTTGCCTTTAGTGAAGACATGTTGGCTGTCACCAATCACCTCCTTATTTTCCATGTGCCTTAGCAGAGTTTGCAGAAGGATCTGCTCCATGATCTTGCCGGGCACAGAGATGAGACTGACAGGCCTGTAGTTCCCTGGGTCTTCTTTTTTACCCTTTTTAAAAATGGGGGTTATGTTTCCCCTTTTCCAGTCAGTGGGAACTTCACCGGACTGCCACAACTTCTCAAATACAATGGACAGTGGCTTGGCAACTTCATCCACCAGTTCCCTCAGGACCCGTGGATGAATCTCATCAGGTCCCATGGACTTGTGCACCTTCAGGTTCCTCAGCTGGTCTCACACCTGCTCTTCTCCTACAGTGGGCAGTACCTCATTCTTCCAGCCCCTGCCTTTGCTTTCTGCAACTTGGGCGGTGTGGTTAGAGCTCTTCCCAGGGAAGACTGAAGCAAAGAAGTCGCTGAGTACCTCAGCCTTCTTATGATGTCCTTATGATATGGGAACAGCATTCGAACAAGAAGTCCCAAACATAGTTTGCTGGGAAATAACATTTACTAAGGGAAAACTGAACTAAGACTCAAGAGACTTCTGTTCAGTTCTTCAGCTCAACCAAACATTTAGCACCTGAGAGGGGACAAATCATCTCACCTGCCCTATATAAATGGGAATAATATTTTGCTTAATACAGGATTTACATAATAATAACACCTCATACTGGCAAAGACAAAGTTTATGAAAGCCAAAGAAGTATTCTATAGATAATGCTAGGCCTTTCAAGGTCTACATTCTCCCTCAAGATCTGCACAGAAGAGGTGATGAAATTTGGCCTCCTGCCTTGACATGCTATGACTGAAGTAACCTTCAAACTGTCCAAAGCCTCCTTTTATGTGGCACTCAGCAGAAGGGAAGTACTCTTCCATTTTTAACAGAAAGCTTCATTACACTAATTTTGTTAATTGTTTACTAAATAGCTTACCCTAACCCTTCCTTTCAAGTTTCCATCTGCTCTCATTTATCTCCATTTCTTAGTATTTTATACAGTGTTTGCTTTCTGTTACTTTTTTAAGCAGGTATCCAATACACCTAAGGCTGTACACACCTCTTTTACCGTACACACCCCTGCTGCACTGTTTTTTACCCTTCCATGAGCTACAGAACATTTGTTTGCAGAATAAGCTTCACGGGCGAGTTGCTGCATTCAACAATATTTTTCCCCTCTTTTCTGCTACCACATGCAGGGTGGCCATTCTCTCTAGCCAAAGTAAACGTAGCAAAGCCAAGGCTGCCAAGCAATTTGTGTTTCGTTTGGCATTGCTGGAGCAAGTGGTGATGCGGCAGGCAGTGTGTGTTACGTACATATTAAGACATCCTTTGGGGTCAAAAACTGGCCATAAGAAAGCAAAGATGAGTAAGAATGCACAAGTTATCCCAAAGTCAAATGCTTTAAAGCTGCATCAGCTTTAATAAGAAAAGGCAGCTCCAGGCAGCACATACACGTCTTTTTATACTGTCAAACATAAAAGCACAGGAATGTATAGTACATGATTAGCAAGTGGAACCATCAGATCTGCCAAGAAATTTGTGTACCTTGCCAAATAAATGCCAGTCAGGTTAGGCAGTACAGACACTGACTCTGGCCTTGGCACCTCTGAGCAGTAAACCTTTGCCTTGCTAATAAATGGTAAAGCACAATGGCATTTTGGTTTACCAATATATGGTCAGGAACAACAATATATCAGTCCTTGAAAAGAAGATTCACTCTTCTTTTTACTTCTCCATTCTTCTCCAATATTTCCCTTAGTTTTTAGAAAAATAATTTCATGTTCTCCTCCCTATCAAGCTAGTAGTATGCTCCTCTGTTACCAGTCATGAGCGATATTCTGTGCACTGGAGTGCACAACCTGTTTTAATGAGCTTTGGCAGAACATCAGATTCATTCCCCAACCCACCCCCTGTCTAATTACAGTGTGCCATTTGTATAATTCTGGTTCAGGATCTATCAGCAAATCTACTAGAAACACCTATTTCTAGGGATTTATAAATAAGCAATAATAACGAGGTTAAAAATGTCTGAATGGCAGGCAGCTGCAATATTTTTGGATACTTTTTACACTGTTTACCCAGTTGGTTTAAGATATTTTTGAGGTCTTACAGCCCTGTGTAAAGAGCAAAGTTTCCTGCAATTAATGTATGCTGTAAATTAATTCATTTTGGTACTTGAAGGTGTTTCATAAACTCTTGTAAAACAATTCAGTGACAAAACAATTTGCGAAGTTTCACCCATGGTTCAAAGCCCTCATCCTGCAAGGACAAATACACATATTTTACTTTCTGTAATTTAGCAGACGTGTTTGAAACTAAAGGATGACTGATATGCTTAGAGTCGAGCCTGGTGAAAGTCTTCAGCAGACCTAGATCTGCAGTAATAGGCTGAAGCTACTTTTGGCCTTTAAATATTGATAAATTACTTTAAAACAAAGCATTTGAAAATTACTTTTAGTTTTACTCCTTTGCCAACCTTGGTTTTCCCAGGACTCCGATCCTGGCAGAACAATAAAGGATATATATATGAGAGTTTTGCACATGGACCAGCCAGGGACATAAATTGCTACAGTGCAATATATGCTATTCTGATGGTTAAGGACAGAACTTTGCCATTCTTTCCCAGTTTTTCTGAACCAAACAGAAATTTTGCTTCAATAAAATCTGCATAGGAGCTGATCAAGATGGTGCTCAAGTTGCTTTTGAATTTTTGTAAGTTTTATGGACTGAAATACATACACAGACACACATATGTGTGTACAAAAATTTGCTGGTTTGATTTTCTAAGCTGTCAGTCATTCTCTAGTAATCGTAGACTGTAATCCAGGACAAAGTCAAAACATATCCTTCCTGCTTGGAGAGATAGGTCCTAAAGTTTTTTAGGGTTACAAAGCCATCAGCTTACACACTAATCAGATCTAACAATATTTACTGTCTGCGTAGTAGGATTGATTTAGGGTCTACTCAAGAGATACAACAATAAAGACAGCAGTTGCTCTGTTTCTTTCTACACACAGAATTATTAATACAGCAAAGCTGATAATCTGAAGAAAGAAGTGCTTTATAGGAGGTCACAAATGCACAGCAATTTTTATTATTGCAACTCCTCCTCACTCCATATGACTACTTAACATGCTTTTTTGCTTTGTTGCTGTATTGCATTTTCCAGTCTCAGTGTTGTTATCTGAACACCGAATGTCACGGCTCATGAACTGACTTTGTCAGCCTTTGCTCACTATCCTGCTTTCATCAACACAGCTCTTTCTGGTTGCATTATCTGTAACGTGTTTCTCAAGAGCTAGTTTAAAAGTGGACAATGGGGTATTACAGCCTTTGCTTCCCTTACCCAACACACATGGATCTTCCCATAAGACAATGCACAGGCAGTATCTGTCCTGTTCGCCAGTCTTTCTTTGCTTTTGTAAACCAATAATGTAATACAGTTCATAGTTTCCCCTTTGTATGCCTATTTACTTTTCTACAGCTTAATAACTTCCATAAATCAAAATGTTTAAGGGGCATTTTCAAGGCTGACAAATTCAAAATGTGGCTACTGTCCTATAAGTGAAGTCTGCATCAGCTGTAAATTCCCAGTTTCCAGAAGTACTACATAAGTTGTTTGCAGATGATGGTATAACGGTAAACACAAATGTGGTAAGAAGTGTGGAAAAAGCTCTATTATTACATTATTCTCAATTAGAAGAAGAGGAGTTCCATTTACCTTTACATGACTGTGTCAGTACCTGAATTAGAAGAAGAGGAGTTCCATTTACCTGCATCTACCCATGACTGTGTCAGTACCTGGTGACATATACTTCTGCATCTTACTGTTTCACCTTTCCTGATGCCTGTCTTTTCCTGGATCCTTAGGGCAAGTAAAAACTTTACTCTCTAAACCACTCAGTCATGAAATTCTGTACCTACAGTCCCAACAAATCCCAGGTTTTATTAGCTAGGACTGCTGTGTCCTGTTTTCTGCAGGACTGGCTGACATTGTTTCCTTAAAGGGACTGGAGGTGATAAAAAGGTGGTGTTTCAAAATTAAGTTAAGGAGGACATTCAGAATCTGTTGATTTTGTCAACCTTCATTTTTCAGTTTCATTACAATTATCAGTAGATGCCACCTGTTGCTTCTTGTTGGGACGGAAGTAGGATCCACAGTGGTGACATCCAATTAAATTTTTTTGTTGTATTTAAAAGTTATTTAATTTAATTCCATCTTCAGGTATTTCAACTCTCAGTAATCTGAAGTAACATAAGATGTATTGGATGTCATTGATTTGTGACTGTCAATTAGGGTTCCTATAGACCTGGGATTTGCCACAAACCTTTAAGACTTTAAGCGTGACATATACCTGGCACTCAATTTTCCTATTTAGAAAGCAGTAACAGTGGCTTCGTAAGAATGGTGTGTGGACAGATGAATTTAGTGGCTGTGAGACACTCCAGTACTGCTAAGATGTGGCCACAGAAGAATTCCGGTAAAATGTGTAATACTAATGGAGTGATCCAGTCAGAGATGTAGTAACAACATACATAAATGCTTCAAGCTGGCCAAACACTTCTGGATGACTAGTGCAAATTAATGACCAGCTTTGGCTCTCCATTTAGTTCTCTGATTTCTGTTCATTTGAGAAACAGAGTGTGAAAAATGCAAAAAGGCGTTCACAGTTTCCCTGTTTGGTAGCTAGCTGTAGACTATTTCTTCATAGTGCTTTTAGCTTGAATCCTATTACCCATGTCAACAAAACAGAGACAGCTAAAATGAGCTGCAGTATGGTTTTGGAATATCTCTCTCCTGACCTTCTCTATATACAGGTAATACTTTCTAGGGCTTGGTTATAGTTCCTGAATATATATAGAAGGCTATGTAGGCCCTGGATATAGCTCCTTTGTATTTACAAGGTGGCAAAAATAATTAAAAAACTGGCCTTGTGGAGTTTAACTCTGAATCTGAAAAGTAAATTATACAAAGGACAATTTCATGAGTCATAAAAGTAAAGATTCTAGACAAAGAATGTTCATCATGGATCTAACTTTCATTACTACAATTTTTCATACTATGAACTGACTTTAAATAATAGGGATGCTCCCTGGTAGTGCCCATTAGTCCTCTGGTGCATGCTAAAGAATGGATTCACAGAGCAGTAGATATTGAAGTTCAAGGATGCTTTCTGACACAAAAATGCAAGAAGCTCTCAGACTCCTGAAAGGCATCAGAATACAATATAATCCTGCGGATAAAGAAAGGAAAATGCCAAGCAGTGAGTACAGCTTCCCAAATGTCTACTCAAAGAATGGAGGGCAGCAAGAATGTTCTGGAAATGCAGAGAATTACATATGAATGAGCAGAGCTGGACAAAGATAAGAGCAACTGAACATGCACTGAGGTAATTTTAGTTAAAGAAGAAACAGTGAATAAAAGAATATTTGAAGACGTCAAGAAGAAAAAATACACTAATGAGAAATTAGACCAGGTAATAAATGATCAGGAGGATTACCTTCCTGATGATTCAAAAAATGACTCAGCTGCTTGCACTGTGGGTTTAGTTTTTTTTTTTTTGTGGGGTTTTTTTGTTTGTTTGGTTTTTAAATTTGGTCTGTAAAAAATAAAAATAAGAAAAGGTGGTATGGACAGTTAAATAGAAAAGAAAACAGTTATCTCCATATGGCTGGCTCAAGAGCCCAAAGCTTTTACCACCCTTTCCTCAAGCAGGCTCCCCTGGATGCAGGCATGTTTTCCCCAGATCTCTACCTTCACTTCAGGAAAAGTTTGCTGAACCCAAGGAGTTTCAATGAACTGTTGTTATCAATGAAATTTGACTTCATTGTATTTCTACAACAAGCTACACTAACATTTCCAAGAGGAGCTCTAAGCCTGTCTGGGGCGTAAAATAAGGAGCTTGTATCGAGTCAGACCTCTCTGACAGTGTATTGCTTTAATTCTGGGAGGTGGAAACAGCACTGTGCATAGAGAAATATGAAGGTGTGGAGCTTGACAAGGCCTTAGAACGACTTATCCTTGCTCTGAGACAGAATCAGGAGTAGTTAGCCTACTTTCCTTTTCCCCAAATCCTCTGGGAAAAGCTTGCAAAACTTCCAGAGGTAGCCTGCTCCCAACCTTTTTTCCTATAAATTGAAAGGTTTGCCTAACATTAGAACGCTACATGTTTCAAACAGAAAATTTCTTCCTTTTTATTCTAGGTAGACACAGGGAAAAAAAAAACCCACATCACTGTCTTCTTCATTACAACATTTCTCACAGGTGATTATTACATTGAGCTGCCTTCTTTAGCAATCAGTTCTGTCACCCATTCATTTCTAAACCTTGTATTGTTCTTGCTGGTATTCTCTCAACTTTCTCAGAATTGTACTACGCAGGTTTAAGTGTGAGGTGGCAAATGGAGTACAGCAGTCCTGGAGAGCCACAGCAGTACTAAAAATCATGGCATAATTGGATCACACTCCTGGTCTGTGCTTCAGAATGGCATTTGTATTTTCATCCAGCATCACATTTGTGCAGTGACTCCTATTCAGTTTATGGCCAGATAATTATCTGCAGTGATTTTGCACAGCTAATGACTGCACAGTTTGTTGGTGTTTCCATCTAGAGATCTGTCTGTATTGGATGTCACCTTACTGATTTCAGCATGTTTTTCCAATTTATCATCACCATTTTCAGTTCTAACCTTCCCCTTGCAGACCCTCCCAACCTTTTGGTCTCATCTACATTTTTTTGTTTCACAATCTCAATCAATACTGAAATGCTTATACAACCAGACATAGGAGAGATCCTTGTGGGATTCCACTTGTTATGTCACGTCTTTAGAGTTTGATGTACTGACAGACTAAGCAAAACACCTCTCTCAAAATCTTATTAAAAATGTATTGAAATTATCTTGGATATGATCACTGTCTTAGCAACAGGATGCAAACAAAAACTGCTATGAACAGGAGGCTAGAACGCTTTATCTACAACAGTGACAATTTAAAGGAAATAGAAAATACATATTTCATATATTTCATATATCAGCATATCATTTCATAATAAATTTGGCACTTTTATATTCTCACCAAAGACAGAGAAATCATACAAAAAAACTCTTAAATGTTAGAAATAAGAGTAAAAATAATAAAAATTAAATTCTTCCTCCACAAATCAAAGTCATGCTTTGTTATGCTTTGAAGCACCGCAATTCTATAGAAAGGACATACTGGAAAGACCAAAGAGACAGTCAAGCATGGCAAATTAAAGCTTTCAGTGAAGGGCTGAAGCAGCCAAAACAGCAACTGACTCTAGGTTGTAGAAATATTGTATCACAGCCCAAGGAGACGATCATCTTTCTCCTTGCAGCTTTGGTGAGATTACACACAGAATTCTGTACATAGCTTTTGGCACTCTAATACTGGAAAGTTGTCAGCAAACTAAACGTAATTCAGAAAAAAACCTGAGAGATTATGTGAAGATTAGAGAGGATGCTTTTGAAGAAGGATTAAAATAACTGAAGTCAGATTTGCTAAGGAATGACTATAGGGAATATTATAACACCTACAAATATTTTACAAGGAATAAGTGAAATTTTTCAAAGTTATACAATAGATCATAATAATGAATATAAAATGAAGGCAAAAAAGCAAATATAACCAGAATACTAGGACAACCTTCCTAACTTCATGGCCAAGGTACGTGTCTACCAGGAATTAATGAAACCCCCTTTATCAGCAGTAGCGGAACTTGTCTGAGAAACTTGACAAAAGCCAGGAAATGGATGTCATCTTAATAAACTTTCAGACCGTATGACAGAGTGTTACCTAACTTTCTATCTCACTTAACCACATCAGAAACTAGACTCAATTCATAGTATGGAGTTTGAAAAATATGATCTCTTAGTAAACCTTTCCAGAAGGCAGTGAAAGATGAGCAAGTCAGGCAAAACTGCTATTAAAGATGTCTCTTAGACTTCATGAATAATCATTGCTTGTGACTGTTAAAGGACAAACGGAATGTTTAGTACTGTTCTTGTCTGAGTAGCTGACCATCAAGGGGAGGAAGTTACTAAAGCAAAAAAGGAGTGCCCTGGTCACGTGGATGACAAGATTAGATTAGATTCAGTTAGATTACTGGGAATCACTGGCACCTCTCTCGGATGACTCCCACAACTGCATTCATAACAATGATCCTGCTTTTTAGACCTCACTGAGAATTTCTCTGAACTCCACCCTTATTTAGGAGATTTCCTATTTTCAAAATATCTTATTTACCTGGATCTACAGTTCATACTGTTAACAAGCATCCTGTGCCAGTGGAACTAAACCCTGCTTGAATTTCTATGTATGGAATTATATATTTAACTTGTGAAATATTCCACTCATTTCAGGCAAAAGCTGCAAATGGAACTTTCACTGGAAGAGAACCAAGTTCATACTCATACGAGGTGAGCTGACCTGCTTCAACTTGAAATGAAGAACATCCTACCAAATAAATGAGAAACAGAATTTTAAATCTATACATTATATCCCTTTCCTTCCTCCATAAGTGATCCTGCCTTATAAGTGAGATGGAGGTCAACTGGTGCATGCCATGTATTTTGATATCCATTATGTCTTTAATTATTGCACCCTAAGAGTGTCAGGTGCTTTCTAAACAAATAAGGGGACAAGGCCTGAGGAACTGACAATCTAAAACCGTTACCAGTGTTAACACGATCCGATCCGTAGCAAAGCAGCTCGAGGTACTAAGTAGAGAGATTGGCCACCGCCCATACAACACAACAGAGCCCAGTTTCTGCCACAGTGATTTTCAGAAGAGAAAGAATGGACTCTACATGAGTATGCAAATATTTGGTATTACTGTCATTTTAGTCTGCGTAGCAGGGTGCAGTCTATTGGACCAACTCTCTCTGAGATGAAAAGATGTGCAAGTATTCCTTGCCTTCAAGACCTGGACTTTTGTAATAGAAGCAATGACTCAAGTAACTGATGCAGGAATGTATACAAAATGGTTAAACAAGAGAAAAGTACTACCCTTTTAATTAATGCACGTTAATCCTTTTTTCTATCAAAGAAAACCCAGTATTTCCATTCTTTTGACCACATGTTGTTTCAAAAATACTGTCTGAATCTGTTTTTAAAACCTAAATCAGACTATGAAAATGTTTATATTTAAGTACTTTATATTTAAGTGCTGAACTGCAGTCCATATATATTTATTGATTTTTTTTAAAAAACTATCCTGTGATTTTTTTTTAAATAACCAGCTTCAGCCTTAGTTCTGTAGAAGCTGACACAACTTACTGGTAGATATTTTCCTGAAAAACCTATACATAAAGAAAGATTAGGTACGTGTCTCTTTCTGGACTTCAACAACCACTGTTGATAGAGAAAAGAAGTGGAAACAAAACAGAGATAAAGAATGGAAATTGTGTGTTTTGGCAGACAGATCTGCATTACCTTATACATGATTATTAATATTCATGTTGTACCCTGGGGCAGTCACAAAATGCATCAAGAAAAATTTAAAAGGCATAACTTATCAGAGTCTTTTAATCTGTTTAAGAGATTTCATTGAGTTATATTAAATTGGCAATGTCAAAATCCAGAGACTGCTACCTGCCTCTGACAAAGTTATCAAAATAAAATGAAAGAAAGCTGTGCTACAATTGTTAGGCAGGAAGCCTGGCCAGGTTTTCTGCCATATTTGCTGATGAAACAAAAGCTGTAGCTTGTAGAGAACAATTGAATATTTCCATGTGTTGTGTCAGTAACAGCTTTCCCTGTAGAGAAGTGTCTCTTGCTTCCAGCTAACAGCAATGCTCGCTACCTAAAATCTGACAAATGGACTGTGTTGAAAGTTGACTAATTAGAATCTCAGTAGTGTGGACATGACTTTTGTCATTTAAAGCTATGACAGTTCATCTGTTCTCAATGGTAACTTAAATAGAAAGCACAGACTGTTATTTTGTCATCCATTACTATATAGTCACAAGTGCTTGCTGTCACAATTATCAATATACTCCAAACAGAATTATTGTGAAATAGTTTATATGCATTTTTGAAGAATTCGAGCTGACTCAAAAAAGCGTCTCAAATATGAAGATAAAATGGTATACTAAACCACTGTCTATAATATCATTCTTAAAACCTAAAAGAAAATAAAATTGAATCCCATTTTGGAAAGTTTAGGATTTGGGATTGTCAGAAGTATGCAGTAATTTAAATTTATTTTTGATTCTTAAAATAAATACCTTTCTCCAAAAGTACAAGTTGTAAGATATGGAGGAGCCACACTTAATTACTCCATTTAATACTATATTTACTCCTAATATGTGATAAATGTTGTCAATAACTGATTGGTTACATTGATTTTAGCCTAGGCCGAATGTTCACTCCCCTGACTGCTTTCAGAAGGGAATGTATAATGACAAATTAGAAGACAGCACAGTAAACTGGACTGTGCCCATTGCACATGACAAGGAATCTTCATTAACATTTGCAAAAAGCATATTCACACTCTTTACAGCCTAATAAACACTGAAAAAACACCCCAGTAATCTTGACTCTGTTCTCACTATTACTTCATTTAAGCAGTGTACTTAGACAGTACATAGTTTAAACAGGTAAGTAAGCAATGTCTTCGAATTCAGGGCTCTATTTGAATGCCCCCAGTTTGTTATTTGCTTACATCAGACTTAAAGCAAGAAGATGTAGGAAACAGCTGTAGGAATCATACAGACAACATTTGGACTTCAGAGTCTGATCAGTAATAAACGAATGATATGAGATTATGGGTATGTACGTTTTCAGGATCAGCACCTTTCTATTGGTTAACTTCATTGAAGTCAATAGAGTTGTAGCAACCAAAATTAAAAAGTGAACTGGTATTTTCTTCTTGTAGTTTGAATGGGTTTCTTTAGTAAATCTCAGATGCCAGCCTGTTAAATTCAGAGTGTTCAGAAAACAGGGAAAAAAAATCCAGCCTTTTTTACATGTAATTTTTACAGCCATTTTAAGTGTTCTACAAATTAGTTATAGCAGACTTCGTGAAACTTGGGAAGAAAAGATGGGACAAGCATGGCAAGAGACTCTTTACTGTCTATGCAAACTGAGCTCCCACTCAGAGACCTTACAAATCTTTTCCATAAATACATTTTTATCCAATGTTGTGGCAAATCATTGCTGAATGTATTAACAATTCCAGTAACCACTTACATATGCGAGTTCTTTTTCATATGACTCATCACTATCAATATATCTCAAAAATGAAACAGAGAATAAAAAAGATTGAGTTGATTTGTAATTCATAAGTCAGTCAGAAATAACTTTTAAAAAAACAGATTGTGAAACAGTAGAATATGTCATAGTCTCAAACCAAAAAGCCTTCACCTCGTTCTAAAAAGCATAAATAAAATAAAAAGAAAAATTCCATATTTTAAAGTAGTATCTTGGCTGGCAGTGACTGAATAAAATCATCTTATTTTCCTAAGTCTTCACTATTTCAAGGTAGTAATTTCCACTCTATGTTCAGCCACCTCTGACTGCAAGACTAGTCAAAACAAATCAATCCAGGGATTTGACAAAAAGGGTACAGCAGTATTTCCTCCAGTTTCTCTGAGCTGGCTTGCAGTGCTCTGAACCACTATTAGGTCTGAACGTGACTTAGTACATGGCAAGCGAGATTTCCTTTTATCATATCTCCTTACTCTCCTTGCACATCCAGATGAAACTAAGACTAAAGACTCAATTCACTTCTAGACTAGTCCAACCTCCCTCAGCATCTCTCAAGAAGCCAAACCACTGGTGACAAAAAGGCCATGTGAGGCAAAGCACTCTATCTAGGCTGTTTGTGAGTGTGTTTGAGTCACATGATGGAGGAACACTGCAAAAGTGAGCTGACAAAGCTGCTGTGGATTATCATAACCCTTGTGCATCTGTGCTGATCAAATTCTGAAAGGCGCTCGTGTTTGCAGAAGGCTCAGTCCTGCATGTATTTACGTATGTATGCGTGTACATATATAGGCGTTTATTCCGGAGATCACTGGCATATAAAATACAAGTTTATATGAATTGACCACTCTCTTATAACAGGCATACACATTTACGCCTGCAATGCCAGGATCTAAAATAAAGGTATGTGAAAGTACTAGGTCCGATTCTAATTCCCACTAAGGTAACCATACCTGCTTTTTGACTGTGTTATAGGGCTGTAAATAGGGGGCAAATCTCAGCTAAGCGCATCTTTTTAAAGGCTCCTTTTTGTTATTTAGCAGGTGTCCAAGACTTCATGTAAATTAGAATCAGGCCCCACCAAAAAACAGGACAGTACATATCCAGATGACTAATAACCATGGTTTCAATGCATGTCAACACCCCTATGGAGATAAATTCATAATGTAATTAAAACAGTCCAGAACTTTAGAAAGTGAAACACTGTAATTGCAGTTTGATTCACAGAAAGCCAGATTAAATAGTGCTGTTTTTCTCATCTCATAGAAAACCTTATTTATATTTTTGAAGAAGTGTCTACACAAGCATCTTTTTTGCATAGTTCATGAAAATAACAGAGGAGTTATTTATTAACTGGAACCTGACAGCATGTACACATGTAGTTTTATTTGCATAATAATTCATTTTAACTTCTGTGGAAGTACAGACATGAGCAGGCAGCTCATGTCTTTAAAAGTTCACATGATCAACCTGTGTTTGTTTTACTCCTTCAGTATTGTTAATTTTGGCCCAGTGTAACCACATGTGAGTGCTGGGCTGCATAAGTATAAATGAAGGGCTGATGCTTCTTCACACACTAGTTTATACTGCAAAATAATCTTTCTGAACTTATAAAAATTCAGGAAAGAATGACCCTATGCATGATATTTTCATTACATTAAAAATCTAACAAAAAAAGAAACAAATCCATTTTACAAAGAAAATAAGAATAGGTACACTCAGTTAAATGCCATTGTAGTGATTTGGCAAAGTAATGGAAAGAGCAGTGCTTCTGTTTGTAGAAGTTACTATTCTGCAAGTAATTTTTGCTATTTTTGCTATTATTTTGCTATTTATTCTCTAGAACTTAGATTAGAAAATTTGCATTTTTATTCTTTTACATTGTCCTAAAGAAAATCAGACATATATGTCTCCTGCAATGGAGATATACACAATATACAGGACTTCTATTTTGTTTTTTTTATTTAACTAATACTGTCACAGAACTTTTTAGCTTTGGATGAAAAACCACATCTCAATGACTTTACAGAATGTCAAGAACAGTTAGGTCAATATAACAGATTTTTAGCTGCTTGCTTTTATTCCTTTGTGTATAGCTCTCACTACCCCTATTTTCCTTCACTTGATCATAACACTAGTAATAAAACTTCACTTCACCTTAATAAAACAGAGTCGAAGCACCTCATTTCATATATATCTATTTTATTTTAAATAGACACTGATTACTGATCTGAAAACATACCATCCTATACTGTTGTACATTTCTGCCTCATTTTTCCATTTATATCCATTGTTGACTGTGACGGAATTATACTAGCAAAACAATATGATCCCAGCCTTGAGAAGATGTCTCTCTGCTAGGTCAAACAATTTGCCATAATGAAAATTGCAAAAAGAAAATAAGTGCATTCACCAAACAGTCAAGAGCACTGGCCTTTCTTCTCCATACCTCATGATAACAGATTGGCCTTGCCAACTTCCATCACAAAAACATTTTCATCTGTAGAAGATCTTATAATTCTTGGTTTGAGTGATTGCTTTGAGATGACACATAGCAATAAATATGAACTTTATTTTATTTAGTGACCAGTGCTTCTGAAAGACTGCAAGCCAACTAGAGCAGCAGAATATTGAATACATAAAACTGCTATTAAAGAAGGTTAAGGCTGTGTCATAAACTATCTAAAATGTTATTATTATTTCAGGCTCAAGCTGATATGTTGGTTTACTGTTGGGAGAAAAGAAAAGGAAACAATAGCAGGAGTGAAAGCACAGTCACAGTTGGAAAAAGTCACTCTAATAATGACTTTGGGATGACTTCAATAAAAACAAGAGCAGATTCACTGTGGGTTACACAGTCTACACCAATGATACCATATCAAAGTTATCAACTCCCAAGTCACAGGAGATTACTTTTTTCAACTAACAGTCTAGAAATCACAAGGATTGGCCTTATTTGCAATGAATACAATGTGAACAAGAGCCGTAATTCAGGAACTGAAAGTTAAAGTACATTTTTTCTGTCTTCTCTGCCTCCACTACTAATGAGTTTACAGCTGGAAGGTAGTTAATGCTGTTCATGTAGAACAGAAAGAAGAAATGTTCTATTAAGTCCACAGATACATAATTCAGTTGTATGAACAAGTACAGCTTAGATTCATAGAATGGTTAGAGTTGGAAGAGACCTTAAAGATCATCCCTGCCACGAGCAGGGACACCTTCCACTAGACCAGGTTACTCATGCCCCATCCAACCCGGCACTGAACACTTCAAGGGATGGGGCCTCCACAACTTCCCTGGGCAATGTCTCACCACGCTCACTGTGAAGAATTTCTTCCTAACATCTAATCTAAATCTACCCTCTTTCAGTTTAAAACCATCACTCCTCGTCCTATCACTGCACTCCCTGATAAAGAGTCCCTCCCCATCTTTCCTGTAGGCTCCCTTTCAGTAGGCTGCTATAAGGTCTCCCTGGAGCCTCCCCTCCCCTCCTCTCCCCCAGGCTGAACAACCCCAACTCTCTCAGCCTGTCTTCATAGGAGAGGTGCTCCAGCCCTCTGATCTTCTTCATGACCCTCCTCTTGTCATGTCCTTCTTCTGTTGGGGGCCCTAGAGCTGAAAGCAATACTCCAGGTGTAGTCTCACCGGAGTGGAGTGGAGGTGGAAAATCACCTCCCTCGGCCTGCTGGCCACGCTTCTTTTGATGAAGCCCAGGATGTGGCTGGCTTTCTGGGCTGTGAGCACACATGATTGGTTCATGTTGAGCTTCTCATCAACCAATACCTCCCAGCCCTTCTCCTCAGGGCTGCTCTCAATCCATTCCCTGCCCAGCCTGTATTTGTGCTTGGGATTGCCCTGGCTCACATGCAGGCCCTTGCACTTGGCCTTGTTGAACTTCATGAGGTTTGCACGGGCCCGCCTCTCAAGCCTGTCCAGGTGTCCTCTGGATGGCATCCCTTCCCTCCGGCATGTCAGCTGCACCGCTCTGCTTGGTGTCGTCTGCTAACTTCCTGAGCGTGCACTCAATCCCACCGTCCATGTTAGCAACCAAGATGTTAAACATCACTGGTCCCAGTACTGACCCCTGAGGTCACTATTAAGTTCTATGAAGAAGTACAACTTGTTATACAACTTTACCATTGAACTAACATAATGCCTATGTACACATGTACTTCTCTCCCGCTCCGCAGCAGCACGCTAAAATACAGCCTTTTCAGGGTTCTTTGGCTCTTAAAGCCATAAAAATGGTGTTGGGCAACCATCAGTGTCATAGAAGCCTGTTCCCAGAACACTGCTGTGTGTATCGTCATTTGCCCCCATCAAAGTAGGCTCATCTCTGCCTTTCAATACTGACTTCAGCACTAGCTGGTTGGAAAATATGCATTATTTACCTCTTTCACAAAGTCAAGGAGAAGCCTTGTCCACAGAAAGAAGCCTTCACACTTTAAAAGGAGAAGCCTTGTCCACAGCAAGAAGCCTTCACACTTTCAAAGGAGAAGCCTTGTCCACAGCAAGAAGCCTTCACACTTTCAAGGAGAAGCCCTGTCCACAGAAGGAAGCCTTTACACTTTCATAGACATTTTTTCTAGCACATTTTAAAGATCATAACATTCCAAATCCCCATCCAGGACTCAAACCCCAAAGACACAGCACTCTGGTCCTCGCCTTAGGTAGCACTTTGCCTTCACATTTAGCTTGTGAATGATCCTACTCTTTCAGTGAAATTTGACCTATGAACTGTATACTTGAGCCTTAAACAACATGAACTTTTTAGTTCATGTGTGACAAACAGCGCAAAAGCCTTGCCATAGTTTTCCAATTGTGCCACAAACTAATCCCCCAATCTCATAAACCTACATACCACTTCTTACAGGTGTCAGGAAAAGCCTAAAGAGCATGGGCAGATTTACAGGCTGCACAGCCAGCTAGGAGGAGTTTCATGGTGTGCAGCCTCTTCTTGATAGCACCGCTGGGTTCAGCATATATCTGACTCTGTTGAGAGTTAAAAAACAAAGTAGGTAATTCCACACAGGATTGGGAAAGTGCTATCCCTTTTTTGGAGCTAGACAACTTTCTGGCCTTTCAGCAAAGACGAGGCACCATTCTGGGGTGGATATTTCAAGGAAAGAAGCCTCAAATTTTGATCTTTAAGTAGAGTCAGATATGGCTGGACCCAGCTTTCTTGATCAGGAACCATATTCTCAGATTGTTTTTCTGCTTTGCTCCAGCTTTTGATTTCAATTCCTTTCCCTGACACTTTTGAGGATGTCTGATGGTGCAACAGAGAAAAAAAAAAAAAGCCAATATTCAAAAGCTGGGTTTTCTAGAATGGATTACACTTGTAAAAAATCCAAAGACATTGATCAGGTGACTGCAGTTAATCTTACACAATTAACGAACACAACAACAAAGCCCTTCTGTACCAAGTTATTTAATATCCATTTTATGAAACCTTATGCTCACAGGGAGAAAAAAATGTCTCCTTTTCCTTAGCTGGCTTTGGTCTTTAATCTAACTTAAAACAATATTACAGGCTTTATTTAGTCACTTCAACCTCTGGAGTCCAAGAAGAGTGAAGGCATTGCACTCAGAGTTCCCAGGCATACCCTGGTGAGGTATAGATACTATTTCTAGAAACCTCTCCAGACAGCCAGAATCTTAGCTGAACTGTCCACTGGACTTGGTAATGACCCTTCAGGAGCATTTGTGATTTAATCAGCCTTTTCCAGAAATCTCCACTGGAAGATGCCTACTCATTCAGTTTATGGAAAATTTACATGGTAAATATAACTCACAAAGATTTTGTAAAACACTTCTGAAACCACTGTCTCTTTAATTTAACAGCATAAGAAATGCTCAGATTTGTGCTGAAAAAGAATGTTGTATGCATTTCACTGTCTTCATTTTCTCACCACTGTCTGTGATAAAGCCCAATGGAGTAACCCATGGTCCTTCTATGACCATGTAGCTTTTCCAGGTTATCTTGCTTAGTAGCCTTGGCTGGTCCTGCAGCTAAATCAGATCCTACTGTGGCACCTCTGTTCTTCATCTCTCCAGACACCAACTCCTGGATATTCCTTTTAGATGAGTCTCCAAATTAGTAATTTATCCAAATTTCCTGTTTGGCAATTTTGCATCGCTCCAAACTCAAAATGCTTCCTTGCAATCTATCCCGATCAAACAACTTTTTCAGCTACCTTGTTCCCAACATCCTTCCATCTTAATATGCTTCTCATTAAACGTTAACTAACATCAGCTACCTGTGTCAAGAGAAAAATATTCTAAAACTCATTTTATCAATTTGGTTTACCCATTCATATTGCCAAATAAAATATAGCAATTTTATACCTTAACTGTATCTTTGAAACTACATAATTCTCCAGCCAGTCATAGATATGTTGATGGGCATTGGCTCAAACATTGAAAGATCACTGAAAGAATCAATCAAACTACTGAACGTTTCTGTACAATAGTGCTGTTGTAGCCACGATGGTTTGTGGGTGTGAGAGAGAAGATGATGATACTTGCAACTATTGTATGAAAAATGTAAATGGGAACTATTTCTAGCCTGTGTGAAATACAAACTATATTTATTAACTAAGTTACATGGCTTGCAGAATGAGTTATGATTTATATGTGAATCATACATCTGGTTGACATATTGGAAATCCACAATCTGATAATCTGCTGACTATGAAACTGTGTTTTGGCTTGTATTGTGAATAAAAAGTATGTTTAATTTTTCTTCTACCCAATGCCCCAAAGAGCTGAAAACAGGGTAAAATTAATTGACTAGATATTTTCTGCAATCTATTTGCTTACATTAACACTAGTCACATTATAGAATATTTTTTTTCTTCCAGTTTACTAGCTGGTGGATTTTTTTCTCTCTGCTTTTGTATCTCCTTGAGTTTTGCAATCAAGGGACCCTGGGAAGCAAAGTCTGTTCTGTAGTTGTAAAACTGACATTTACGGTAGAAATGTGCTACATCTACTTTGCTCACAAAGAACTCCCCCACAAGAGAACAGAATATTTGAATGGCATCTTCAACACCTTGGCATATCTAGTAATCTAGTGCCAGACACTGAAAGAATTAATTACCCAGTACCTCAGTACATAACAAGCAGATAAATGTCATGTACACAGACATGACGTGGTAACAACTTTCTACTTTGATACAATTTAGAAGTACAGATCATGAGTGTTTTTATTTGCCTTCCTCTGTGGAAAGCCTACCTCCCTACAGTAAAAAACAAGCTAATTTTTTGGGGGGGTTGGGTTGTGGTGAGTTTTTTTTTGCGACCTCTTTTTGTTTCTATCTTCAGTATATGTTCTACAATATGGGAAGGAATTTAGATGAGGAAAATGTTTCTCTTTAAAAGTACTTAATTAAAAATCTCTATTTTCTGTAAATCAAATATCTTTACCAGTATACCATCTTATTTTTGTTATAATGTATGAGGTAGAAGATATGAAATACTGCATATACTGATAGGAAATGCTGCAATTTTAGGTTAATCACTGGAAAAAAATATATCTTGATAATAAAGTAAGAATAAAAATGTGGTATATTAAAAAAACCTTATGTGATATACATTTCAAATGCAGTTTTAATCAACCCTTTATGGAGGAGTGTGAAATCTAACTAATAAAAATGACATACTGCCTATGAGAATTTTAAAGTGACATGAATTTATATCCTAAAAAGAGTCTGGATAACATCACAAATATGTTTATTGGGCATGGTATATCAACTTTCCCAGAAAATTGATTGGGTCTGACAATTATTTGTACGAGCAATTTCCAAAACAGTTCCTCCATCCTTGCCAGAAACATAACCTAACGCAAGTGTTAGTATAACTGTTTAAAAATAATTTTTCACTGTCATTACAAAAAGACTAATTGAGACTAGATAGCACACACAAACTACATAAGATCATGAGTGTCTTATGAAAGAAAGAGGATTACTCAGAGCAATAATTGTAAGGGCTTTTACTTATTTTTAATAAAGCTTACATATCAGGTCCAAATGTAACATTTCAAATCAACAAGACCCTCTCACACAAATAAGAAGTAAACCCTAGCATGTTTATTAACTTATCTAGAAATGTCAAATAATGAAGCAAGGAGTATTAAATACATCTTTTTATTACCACGACTATAGCTAAAACTAGGAGCTAGGCTTCTTTTACAACAAAGAAAAAGCCCAACAAATTTAACATGACAAAAGATAAATCAGCACTCTCAAAAAGCTATTAAGCCATAAGTGTTAATTTCCTTTAGTTAAATCTTTGCTCCATCACCTTGTTATATATGAATCATTTCCTAAAAGTGAAGAGAAGGTACTTTAGAATTATTAAAGTCACACCGTTATCTCTTCTTGAATAGGTCAGGTTCTTAAACTTTCAGTAAAGGGTACCTAAATGCAGCTATCTTTGAAAAAGCTAAAAAAAGATGACACACATAGTGCAGTGGAGAGAATCTGTGAAAAATCAAGAATACAGACATATCTCAAATAGATCTCATTGACTTTTAGAAAGACTTTGAACAACAGCTGTAGCCACTGGGGTGCTGTAATGACATACCCCATTATAAAATGTAACACTAAGTAAATGTAGGAGTGGAAATTTAACAATTGGACGTTTAATGGCTGCAATTATGGCAAAAGAATAATGAACCTATTAGACAGAAGAGCTGGCAATTACTCTAAGGCTTATTGCAATACAGCTGTGAAAAAAGTAATACAGAAGCATGCTTAAAAATGGTTATTAAAGGGGGATAATGCATTCTGTTTACCTTGACAGAAGCAATTTTTCTTATGAAATGAAATGGAGCTTTTTGGCGATCAGACATGGGAGCTCAGATGTGATGGATCCCACTATTTAAAGGTAATGTATTTCCAGATATGCTTTTCTAGGTATAAATGATGTCTACACTAAGACTCTAACAGCTAGATTTATCAGCCAACAAACAGACAGAGGAAGATGTTTAAGAACACACATAAATGAAAAATAAACAGCATGCAAAAATTTAAGGTACCCTCTAAGCAGTCTAAGTAGCTACTCTTCATGGATGGAAATGTTAAATGTTAGTTGTCTCCTATCAAGACAGATTAGGTGCTAGACCCATTAGGCAGCTTACAAAATTCCCACGTTGGGATTCAGATATAATTTATTTGGTTTGCTTAATTTTCAGCTGTATGCATCCCAGTGAGGGTATAAGTGAATGGAAAGAAGAAAAGTGTGGTACAGATGAAACAAGGAAGATTGTAGAATAAAGACAAGAATTGTCTTGTATGGAAGTGTAATATTTGATTACAGCAGTATATAATTTTTAAAACTTCAGTTTCCTTTTGAGTCAACAACTAAGGGTAGAAAGTCCATGGAAGTATTAGTAAATTATACAGGATGTGTTGCTTGTCCACATAATTAGCAATCTGACAGAAATTCAGAGGACAGCCATGTCAGCCTTTCCCAGGTCAACGATTTAACTGGTGACTATGTTAAGCATTGTGGGAAGTTAAACATTCCACACCAAGTCACGGCAGAGTTCCTAAAACGTACGTCTCAAGCCCAACTAATAATCAATCTGTGTTCATCATCTTTCTACTTGATTCAGTGTTTCATAAGGGATTTATTAAACACGTGGCAGCTCTCAGCCATAAGTTCCCATGAAAGAGCTCAAAACTTAAATATGTATCTAAATTTGGACAGCAGTGAGTGCAACTAAAAAAAGGGCCTCAGGGTCCATATCTTATCATTTGGTGCAGATGGTTAGAAAGAAATGAAGACTTTTCCTTAAAATGAAATGAAAATAGGATCACCTAATTGAGAAATAAGAGTCTTAGAAGACACAAACCACAGTGCCTTATGAGTGGCTTCATAAGGCCAGGAACCAAAATAATCAAAAAGTTTGCACTAGCAAAATTCTAATCAAGGGCTTTGGCCTAAGCTTGCTTACATCACAGAAATGAATATATACAAAACCAGGTTTACTCTTGGCTTAAACAGCATGACTAACAATCTGTGTGTATTTGGTTCAGGTTCTGGTACTGGCTTTGGCTTCTTTATGCAGCTGTGGCGGCTCAAAGCAGCTGGAAAGCTGCTATAAGGGGCCATAAAAATGTTCCCCGTTTGCTCTAAATTATTCAATAGGTCATTTAGGCCCAAGGCCAGTATGTGAACATGTGTACGGAAAAGTGGCTTTTAGCTATGACTATCAGTTTCCTGGTATGGGAATTAATTTTGAGAATGAAAGAGATGATGTTGAAATTTGACCTACTGATTTAAAAAGCTTTCTGTTTAAGAGCAATATGAAATGAAAATCAAGCTATTCATAATGTGTATCAAATATTCACCTTGCACTGTGGTACTTTTTTGTTACATACTTTGCCTGCTCTATGGAACTAACTCATTGGCATACATACTCCCTGCATACTTTCCTCAGAAAGCGTCAGTTCCTGAAAATAAGTCCCAGATCACTGTGAGAGCAGGAGGCATATCAGTCTAGAAGAAACAGGTTTTTGAAGCTTAGTAGTGCTAAAATATATATACACACACATATATATATCTCTCCATATAGGCTATGGAGAAGCATGTTACAGAGACAGAAGCAGAGAAGACCACTAAGGAGTTCTGAGGTAAACATAGCCTTGTATTACTTGTGAGAGTCAGAAATCCATTACTTCCGAAATGCAGGCTGTTTATTTATTCTCAAAATATATAAATGTTTTGTGGGTGCTATAATGTTAAAATACAGTATAATAATTCCCCTGAAAAAGATACTCTTTTTACTTTAAAGTATACCCTGAAGTTAGTGACACTTATACCATCACTCCTTAAGCATGGCTGCCAGACAAAATGTCATGGTACTATAAATGATGTCTCTTTTCCCACATATACTTCCTCCTTGTTTCCTTCATCTTTGCCCAAGACACTGCTGTAGAGGTTTTAGACCATACTTACACTAGCAGTGTATTGCATCAGCATGCAAATGATACTTACATCTTTCGATGTGCAAGCGGCTATTTTATCAGTGTCTAAATTATTAGACTTCTCTTTAGACTGCAATGTATCAGTGGCATCTCTGGCTGGAAGAGTAGTGTTTTCACACATTCAACCCAAGCACGACTAAGAATGTAGCTTTAAAACCATAGCCTGTTTAATTAGTGTTGATGCATGCATCAGAAACTAGTTACAAACAGAAAAATCCAAGAAGGTGAATGTGAAGGAAAGTGGAAAAAAACATGCCATGAAAAACTGCCATTGAAGCAGGATGTTATCCTCAGTTGTCATCTGCTGAGAATACATTTATTCACCCAGTAATAAATAAACATATCCTCGGGTTCTCTGCTTTGAAATGATGCTACAGAAAAGCCCATTGCCACTATTATCAAGTTTAAGCTATCATTTGGTATTAGTTAACTATCTCCGGAAGGAATGATTCATTGCAGAAGGAGGAGCAGTATTCTGAAGACTGCTTTTCAAACTTCTCGGCTCCCCAGAGATGAAGCATATTACACGAGACTAGAGAAGAATAGAGACTGTCTTTGAAGAAGCATTAACGTGCAGTGCCATCTTTTAAATGTTTTAATTGCCAGTATTCAGCATTTGTATGAGTAAGACAGTCTGTTTATATCAAATTTCTTTTTCTCGTTAACTTCCTTGTTCCTCAGAAATTGCTGAGAGGAGTTTGTGCTTTTTCTCTACAAGCTGTATGTATTCATCTGAGTGCCCCTGTGCTCATTCTCCTTCAGAGAGAAAGCCCTTGCTCTTATACTTTCTGAAAGTTCTTACAATGGATGTGCTTTTTGCAGCATGGTTATCTTTCAAATATTACAGGAAGTCACTATTAAAAAAATATAGGTACTATACGGAAGGATAAAGCCAGACTGGTTAATTTTGAATCTTCTTGAATGTATGATGAAATTGATTTCCTGAATTCTAAAAACTGCCATTCAGATAGTCAATACGCTAGGGACAGACACTCAGGATAATGATTATCCTATAAAGCTTCCCTTTTATTTTGGGTTTTTTGTTTGTTTGTTTGTTTGTTTTTGTTGTTGTCTTATTCTTATGCTCCATCAGACCTTTTTAAATGAGCTGTAGGTTTTCCTGGTTCATTTAGCTCCATCTGTCTCCTTCAAATATGGTTTTATTACGTGGTAGACTGTCTACAAGCATCTTCTTTCTACAGTAGCCTTTTAAATGAAATATGTTAGCAGAGTACAAGAGCTTGCTAACCATGGATTTGCCCTGTTTTCCCAAGAGGTTCCTCTCACAGAAAAATTTTATTTTCACAAAAATATTGCAGAAATTCTGTTTACCATGTTGGGGCATGTCAACTCTGTGCAGTGAAATACAGGACAGGTCTCCATATTGGTGGCAATCCATGGCAGCACGATATAGACATAGTAGCTTGGATCCAGAAGCACAATAATGTTGATCAAGTGGCCCTGTGACCAAGCTAAGAATCCCTGCTGTGATACTGAGGGGATGAAATGTTTTGGATCTACGCTGCTTTGTGTACACCTACGTAGGTGTTTCTAAGTTGTAAGACAGAAACTCTACAATGTAAGATACGTCTGTCAACATGGCCAAAAATGCATCCAAAGGTGTAGCTGTGAAGACCACAGTGAACAAATGCTTTAAGTGGGCTAAGTGGAATATCCACAGCATTCTTGCCATTAACTACTCAGTAAGATGATTGGGAAAAATCAGCTCAAATGGTGCTGACTGTGTGACAGACACTCTCAGGTCTGGTCCATAAGAATTTAAACATTTCCTGACAGCAGACTACGGCAGCAAATTCCTAACAAGAATAACTTATAAATCCCTGAATTCTGACTACCTGGGGGAATTAAATATGAATAATTAACTCCCATATTTTTAATGATTGTCTGTTTTTTTTGCAGACACTAAAAGGTAAGTCTTTGTACACTGGTACAGATCTTGAGAGTACAACTAGGCTGTATTATTTATAAGACAAGGATATTACTTGCTTAGCTTTTGGAAATCTTCTCTGCTTTAGAACTGGACTGGCATCTGCATAGTTAGCACAAAGATGATGTTGTTTAGAGGAAAAAACAAGTCACGCCTCCCAAAGACTCACAAACTTGAAGTACAACTGCAAACATCAGAAAATGTTTAGAGAGTTTGGGTAAAGTCAAATTTCATGAGAATTGTTCATCCCTAATTTGCATGCATGAGTCATGTAATTGTCAGTGAGTGATGAAATAGGGAAGCAGGTGGTAATGTCTGCACACTGGGTTATGAGTGGAGCGTTCGGAGGCAGGATGTGTTTCAGTCTGTAGGAGAGGTACTGGGAAATGAGACAGACAGAGTTCTTTTGGTTACTGGACAAACAGAATATATCTGAAAAAGCAGCTTAACAGGCCAGGAAGATAAATGCTCTGGCTATGTTAGAAAGTCTGTTATAAGAAAAGAAAGATGATTTCTCGGATGACAGATGAGGAAATATTGCAGGCTCAAAAAATACAAAGCACTCTGAGGGCTCCTATTATAACTAGCTCATCCAAAGATAACAGAATAAGGAAGATCAGAGAGATACATTTGCAACGAGGAAGAAAAAAAAGTCACACCTTTTTTATTCTGCCCAATGGCCTCATTAAAAAAAAAACAACACAAACCACCTTGTTATAAAATTGAGATCCACAGTCTATGTTCTTCCATTCTAGTGCAGGCTGTCATATTGCAGGACATTTGCATATTCCCATCGAATTTATACTGCCTGCAGAGCTTTCCAAGCAGCATCATACCAGAAGAAGTAATGTACAGAATCACAGAATCTTTTAGGTTGGAAGGGACCTTTAAGATCATCAAGTCCAACCATTAACCTAACACTACCAAAACCATCACTAAACCATATCCCATGTACTAAATACCCAATAATCCTTTGGACTAAACACAAGAAAAGAAAAGAAAAACAGGTATATATTCTTCCAAAATATTGTTTTGCAAACTGTTAGACTGCATAACTATGTTGTACCTATGGAATGTTTCTAACCACTAGTTTTTACATGCTGCTATTTTGGCTGCTAAAAGAACAAAAAAACCCGAGATCAATGAAAGTTCAGCTTTTCCAGTTCAGCTCATGATCTGTTCAGAAATGAACGGCAGAGCATGATAACGGGATATGGATACATATATGATGTATTTGTAAATCCTGGGAAAGCACTGCACAATATTTACAGTGTAAAATTCTCCACCTGTTGTAAACTAAGCAATCTTGTGTGCTTGTTGACAGCCACATCATGATTCAGATTACAGTGGACAGAGTTAAAGTTCTCTTAATTGCTGGGTCACTACAGCACAATAACGAAATTTAGTAGGAGCATTGCTAGCTGCAAAAAACATTCAGTAGTACTCTGACATTGAGATCAGCATTTCTGACTTTTCTGGTTTTCAGATTTTCAGTGCTCTAAACAATTTGAGAGAAGAGGTACCTAGGATAAAGAAATGCTTTGCCAAGCATGCTTTTGTCATTATTCCCTCAGTACCAACCCATGAACGTACTGAAATTGCCAGGTTCTCTGGTTCTGTCATGTCTTCGGGTGCATTAGCAGATTAGTACAAAGGAAATTAATTAAGTCTTGTTCTTTGCTTTCTACGTTCTTATGTCTGTTAGTGATCAGGTTAACAAAGCCAATTGATATCCAAGAAAGAACAGCCTAACAAATTCTAGCATTTGTGAAATGTCAAGTAAATCTGTATGCTCACAGAATCCAGACCGTATTTCTAGACACTGTAATTCCTCCAGGCTTGGAAAATAAGTATGATCACAACAGCAATAGGCTTTAGGCAAACAGATAGAAAACCCACACTCCTGTGGTGGTTATAAATCTCCAGTACCATACCTGCCAACCTAAGTAGCATTCTTCTGCCGTTTCCTTAATTTATGCATATGTTCATCTAGGAAATATAAGCCTGACCTACATAGTAATCTGGATGGAATGAGAATTCATACAAAATGCCAAATTAGTAACCATCAATGTTCAGTCATCTGCTATGACCCTGTATTTCTGATTTCTTCACGGATAGACTTCTGTGACCAACAGGCATAAGTAAAAGCTATTGTAACTGTGTCTGCAGGAAGAGCAGCACTTGGCAAATAAAACATTGTTTGAGACAAGGTGGTTATAAAATTGCACACAGATCTACAGTATTCTGCTCGTCACTACTGCTTAGAAATAGTTCTCTGACTAAATTAATTTCTTAATGACAATCAATTATGATACTTGTTGCTGGTTTATATTACATTTTGCTGATTTTGAGTTTTGTACCACTGAGATGTAAACTTCCTCACCTTCATTACATTAAGCTAATGTACTACCACATTAATACAATCAGATGATCACAGCACTTCCCACCATCTGCAATTTACTTTTACAGTGATCGACGCAGAAGCCATCACGTTTAAGTTGTGTTGTCCACTATAACAACAGTCTTCTTGCTATGTAGTTTTTAGTTCATTATTACAGTGCAGTCAAACTTTCCACCAAAAAAAAAAGCTGGTGGCTGCGAGAAAATTTAACTTGCTGAATATAAAAGGAAAGTCAGCTTTTATGAAAAAATGTAAATTTGACACATTAGGGAGAGGTGATATCTTTTATTATACAAGCAAATACAGTAAGGATAAACCGACTAGCTTTGGGTGCGCAAGGCCTTCTTCAGGTGAGGGTGTTTTTTCCCTCAACAATTATAATAGCTGTGGTAATAATGTATATGACTTTTTTTTTTTTAAAACATTGCGTTATCTTTATTCTTAGACCATCATAGCAATTTTTCACTATATGTATATATAAAACTGAAACACTAGGGATATCAAAATTCTTTGTATTTTTTCCTGTACATTGTAGTGTTTACGCACCTTTAAACCATAAACAGCACCTGCAAGGACACATGGGTATGCAACACTGAAATTGGATCACAAACATTTGATACAGGAAATTAAGAGGTTTCCCATGTTAGAACTAGCAGAAGGAATCAGGTTAGAACGCAATGACTACATGATATGAAAACTTCATATTTTTCCAAAACTATGCATGAGGTCACACAGGAGAGGAAATCCTAAAGAGGGCTTGCTGCATATCAGCAGCTTGTTCAGTAGCGTAACGGAATCACGTACTAGCTTCAAGAGGCTTTAGGCATCTAGACTTGGCTTGGAGGCATGCGCTCCCTCCTGTAATGGAGATGACAGAGCAACACAAACAGGAAATGCATAATAAATCTGCATACTTTGTAAAACTCATAAGCTTATTTTACAAGCTGGTTACATGATATATTCTCTTTGAAAATGTTATAGATAAACTTGTGCCAGCCATAGTCCATCAATTTTATGAAATGATATTTAATGAATGCAGCAGATTCCCATAGCATAACTACAGAACCATCATGAATAATGAACATAATGAAAGAAATATACCTCCAAGCACAGAACAAACTACTGACTGCATCATAAGATTAAAAAAAAAAAAGGTGACTTAAATAGTTACTTGCAAATATCATTCTGTAAACAAATTTGAATATAAAAGCCACACAGAGTTTGTTATTCTTCAAATTTGTATAAAGGATTTGTCATCTCTAAAATGACAATCCATTCAAAGTACAAAGGCAAACATGCTGAAGGTGCCGGTTTGATTTACCAGAAATACCAGGAAATAGGGCAGTATACAGCTGCGCATAAATTCCTACCAGAAGTTATTCTCAAGTGAGTGATCACCAGGGAGTAAAATGCTTGTGCCTCCACTTCATAGAGATATCGAGGAAGAATAGTGCACTTATCACTAATCAGTACCATTGCCACTGTACTCCAGAAAATTGTATTTACAGACGTTTATTGCTTCCTTTATTTTACCGTCCCCAAATATAAGACAGACTTGGATCAAAAATGGCTCTCACCTTTCCCCAAGTAGAGATAAAAATACACAAAAAATCCCCAAGTCATTTGCTTCCTCCTTCAGACAACAGTTTTTTTTAAAAAAAAAAAAAGAAAAAGATTTTCCTTTGTTTTCCAGAGTACTGCATACCATATTCAGGCCAGTATCACACATTGAAAGATTAGATAGCTGATAGTGTGACCGCCTGACAGAGCTGGCTCAAAGAAAACTCTAAAGCCTGTGTTTGGTACCTAGCTCAGGCTGTCCCCCTTTAGCTGTGTTCTATCTGAGTCTAAGAAAGGGAGGGTCCAAGACTGAACCTGCCAGGGTTAGGCCTTCTTGGCAAAAATGTAGATTTCTCTATCATCTTGCTGCATTTAGCATCTCTCTGCCTGCCTGCACGGCTCCTCATTAAAGGGGAAAGTCAACTCACAGCAAGCAAGAGAGAGAAACAAACATCCCAAATGGATGACAGCTTTCAAAATACTTTAAAGAGAGGGGAGAGGCAGCTCCCACAGCAGGGACTGGGTGAGTGTAACCCTTCAGCTCCATTCTGAAAGTCAGCTGTGTAGCCCCACCTTAGTGTCAATGTAAATAACCACCATGGCCGGGCAGGTGAAAGAAATCTGGGTTTATCTCCTCCATCTTCTGAACTAAACAGGAGCTGCGCTTCAGTGGGAATCTGGGATCGGGCAGTTCCTCCCTGCTGCATTATAGCACCATAAATTGCAATTTTTGTTATGTAAAAAATGGTAAACAAAACACTAAAGAGATATCCTAAAAATGTTGGATCTAACTGTACTGCTACTCTTAAAGATAATTAGTAAAAACTTGGCAAAAGCAGAAAAGGCACACTTATGGTCCTGCGCCTGGTATGAATTTTAGACATCCAGAATCAAGAGTTTTATAGAGGGTGGTCACACCTCACTTAATGAGTCTCTAGACTCTACTGATGCTTCTTAGTGCCAAAAATATACATACTCTGAATAGCATAGTGTTACCTCTACTACAGGCAGAAATATTCTGAGTTGGCTATATACATAGCAAGGGAAAATAAACTGACATGATTTGTTTGGAAGCTACCTTCTCCTGTGCACAATAATTATCAAGGAGAAAGTATGAACTTATGAGTGACATCAAGATAGAATGGAAAAATTGGCAGAGAAGTTGAAGGAATATAAAGAGGAAAGTACGAGGCAAAGTACTACTAAACGAGTGGATGCGGATGTTAATTTGAATACAGAAATGTTGTTTACATTTTTTTGGGTGACTAAAGATGCGTTTTAAGGGATCTCAGAATTAATCAGAGGCTTATTCATGTAAAACAGTAGTATGTGTGGGGCCTAGTATCAGTAACTCTGCTTCTCACTGGCTTTTTTTTTAAAATGTTTCAGGAAGCCAATTAAAAAAAACACAATTATAAGCAATCTGGTTATGTCATTGCATTTCCTGGATGGTAAGTCTGTAAAATGATGCTTGGACTTTGTATAATTGGGCCCACAGATGTCTCTCGGAGGAATTGAAATGGATGTAGAAAAGATACATGGGTTTTTGTTTGAGTTCATTTGGAATGAAAAGGCACAGCCTTACTGCAAAGCATATTTGTGAAGCTGGGAAAAAAATAAATGTGGTTGTTGCCATCTGGCTCTTTCAAAATGATCCCTACAGAGATCTGTCTCTGTCTATTTATACCATACCCATTGTCATCATATCTGACCGTCCTGTGAGACGGCACTCTGGGCAAGAAACATAGGATGATACTCTGAAAATGATAGAGAGGATTCTCAGTGTAAATGAACATAGCAAGACTAATGAATGAAGTACCCAGTTTACACCAAATGAGAATCTGCCCTTATGAATGAATAGCCCATTGTTAAAAGATTTTAGAAATACACTTGTCATAGCTGTTCTTAGCGTGCTTATCCTGCCTCAAAGACTGAGGATAAGGTAAAATGGCTTTTTGCTTTCCTCTTCTGATGAGCATTTCTATGTACGTACAAACGTAGTCTCATTCACACCAGTATTCACACACCAGTATATATTATGTCAGAAAAGCTTATATATCCACCTATGACATTTTCTGTAAGAAGCAGGGCTAAGAGGAGGTTGGAGCGGCTCTGAAGAGAGAACAGTTAAAGATAAACATCTGTAAATTAAATACAACTACTACATAGCTAAAAATGCAGGTAGGTAGGCGGTATTCACTATTTCATATCTAATATTCAGCGATACAAACAGAACATTGTGCTCCTCTGAAAGCTCTTCCATTTGTAGCTTTAGCTTGTGTATCTCCAGCTGCCTTTCCCCTTTATAAAGCTGCCTCTCCTTTTTTAAGGCAATAAGCCCCCTAACAGGCCCTACCAAGGCTTACTTTCTGATCAAAAGCACTGTGGGCATCCACTCAAGGAACAGGGACAATACCATGTGATTTACGCATCCATTCACACCACTCAAATGTTAATTATTCACAGTAAAAAGTCCATGAGGAAGCCACAGAAAATTGCGTTAATAATATATTAACAAGAAACGTACTCACAAGCGATACTTATCTAATTTGTGGGAGGGAGCCAGTTTCAACAATTAAAAGGGGCCACATTCAACCAATCAGTTTCTCCTTCCCTAATTTCATATCCCACCCAAATGATAAAACGGTTCAAAATATCTGACCAGCCAAGGGGAAAAACCCACATGAAGTCCACTGAGTTTCTTGGTACAGCAGAAATGTTGTAAACATAAAGTGTTTACAAAGATTGATAGAACACTACACAAACTACCACTAAGACTCCCTCAAAAAGCCAAATGAACCCAACCTCAAAAAAACAGCCTGACATAATCTTTAAAATTAAAAAAGAATTCTGAAATTTTGTTTTTTCTTAACACATCCAATCTAACCCTAGGCAGGGGGTACAGACAATTGCATTACTCACATACAGCATACTTCTCCAGATGCTACTGCTACAAAAAAGGGTCTCTTGGCTTTTAACTCTTTAATGATTTCTGAAAGCTTTCAAGATAGTTTTCCATCTAATATCACAGATCTAGCATTACTGCTATGTAGGCAAGTAAAAACAGCATAAAAATTGCTAGGTATTCAAACATGAAAGAGCACCTACAGCAATACAACACCAAATTACTTAATTCTGCTCTCATTTAACTCAGCTGAGAACAATAAGGGGTAGTTCAGTGCTGGTTTAAGTTTCCACAGCATGCCCTAACCCCCTGTTTACTGCTGGCCCAGCACCACTGCTAGTTGTTTTGGCAATACACTGCTATGGAAATAAGACACAGGAACTTGCACTGGGGTGAAAGACTGGTGGGAATGCTAACACCCTAATGTAGTATTCGCACTGAACCCTTGCCGGGCTCCACCTCACAGCAAATGGCCTGATTCTGATGCAATACTTAGTGTAAAACATTGTGAAATTTAAGTAAAAATCAGTCATAAGACTTTCCCCTACTTGCAAATCTACTCAACCGTATTTGAAGTATGAGGTACTCCTAGTTCATCCAGCAGGACTTTCACCCTAACCACAGCTGCCCATTTAAAAAAAACCCCACAACCTAGTTCAGGGAGTATGAAATAAGATAACAGTGATAGCTGATACAGGTGAACACCAGGTTAGTGTTAAAATCTTCACAGGACCTACTCTTGAAAAGGCTGTTAAATGTATTTATCTGAGCCTGAATACATACTACATAGCAAGTCTCTAGCATATTCATTTTTCTTCAGCATTTTGCTAAGAATAACTGCTCCAGAGAAGTCTGTAGCTGATTCTTTCCCT